>NC_062966.1:28188643-28376643 GCF_023119035.1 Salvia hispanica | reverse complement strand
CCATATTCCACTAACTTATTCCTACTCACATTTTATTATAAAACTAATATATAAAGGTAGGACCCACATTCACTAACCTTTTCAACCCACTTTTCATTACAATTCTTACAACCCGTGTCCGGTCAAAGTGACCCGAATTATTCCGGACGGAGGGAGTAATAAAAAAATTTAAAACCAAATCTTCGTTGTATTATAGATAAGGGGAAAATTATACAATGAAAATTTTATAAAAACACTAAAAAAAACACTACCACCGCCTACTCAGTGGCTTCATCAGAATCCGCCGCTTCTTCTCCCACTCAAGATGACCCATTACTTATAATGAAAGCCCATTTATCTCTACTTTTTTTTAATCTCTCTTACTTTACTCTCTCCACCTAACACACAAAATAAAACCGCATAAAATCCATCATGTGCCGCCCAAGGAAGGGGTCATCTTTATTAAGACGAAGGGAGTATTATTTTTGCAAAACATCGTCGAATTCGGAGCACCTCATTTGCAGCAGGACGGAGGGAGTAATAAACTTAATTAATTCGATTAATTGCGTCCCAAAAAGAATTCATGAACTAGAACCGGCTCACGAGAACATTAATTCATTATAACCAGCCCACAACTTAAATAAATTGGCCCAACAACAATTTAGTTCACAGTGGCCCAAGTTTTAATTTGGAGGAAGACCAAAAACTAAAAGCAAATAAAAATCTCAAAGAAACAAGAAAATAAACAAAACAATTTGTAGTTGGCTGCAAATCAAATTAGGGCTCCAATGCTGCAGCATCGCCTATGAAAGAACAAGAGAGAACTTGATTCAATTATAAAATCAAAAACTTACGAAATTTCATCAAATTTTTAAACCAATAGCAACGAACTTAGATTAAAGCAATTAGCAACTTAGATTAAACCCTAAATAAGAAGGTATTAAACCAATATTAAAAACTGAATAAATAATACTAATAAAATTTCACTGTACCTAAATTTTGTCTTCGTCTTCTACGAAATCGCACGGCAATTTTCTCTTCTTGGCCAATTTATACAGTGAATAAACATCCGTGACAACTTTGGGTTTGAAATTGCTGCGCTCTCTCGAAAGGAACTCCACCTGCCACGCCTCTTTCATAGCGATCGTCTCTTTTTCAAGAGATTTTCGTACTTCTCGGCGCTTCTCGAGCAAAAACCTTTTCCGGTTCCTGTTATCCTTCATCTTCTGCTCGTTATCTTCCAAATCTGCTTCTATTTGCGCCAAACGAGCTTTAATGGCGATGTTAGAAACACTCAGATCCTTCTGATCCTTTTCTGCATCACGTATTTCGACCTCCAAATTCTTAAGCGAAACTAACTTTTTCATCGCCATGGATTTACGATCAGGAATTTGGGATTTGGGATGGGAAGAGTAACTGGAAGAAGACAATTAATTTTAAATTAACAATGCCGGCCCGCTGAAGCCCGCATTCCATGGACTGAAGGCCATTCATTATTCCATATTTCTTTCATATCTTGCACTATTATTTCGTTAGATAATTTAGGGATTGCATATCTTTTACATATCTTGTTGTCTTGCTCATTAAGTTAGTATTATTATTATAAATAGGACTATTGTTATTCTCTTCACTCCATCGATGAAATCATAAGTATTTGTGTTTTATCTTGTTTACTTTTCTGCATACAATTTTAGTCTCTCCAGATTGATCGACAAGACTCGGTTTGGGATGTCATTGGGTCAACCTAGATAAGGCTTAACCTTAATCCAAACCCGACCTATTAACCCAAACATGAAACCGACTTGCTACTTTTGAACCCAAATACAATCTACACTCTGACACGAACTTGTTAAAGACGTACTATTATAATATGGGTTTAGATGGATAAGAAGTATCAGAAGCATTGGACAAAGAAGCTTTGGAAGGAATTATGAGTGGAATCCTCTTGTCTCATTAATTTTTCTCTTTAAAGCAGCTAACCAAGTTGATTTGAATAACTTGATATTCCCATTTCCCATATATGAATCATATTCATGTGATTAATTTTGTAGTTTGAAGAAATAAGTTAACTTTTTCTCTACACGACAACTATATATGTTGAATTGAACCAAATACCTCTCGTTGAAAAGAGTTATGTGGTGTATCAACTCTCACAACAAAAGTAGTAGTAAAAGTAGTAGTAAGATCAAATACTAAGCAAGTTATGATGAAAAGAGAAAATTATTGGTTCATCAAAACCCTCAATATTTAATACTCCTTGTCTTTGCGCCTACAAAAATTAAAATATAAAAATAAACATTTTCCATTGATTACAATTTTTTTTTCCTATTCTTTGGTCAATAATAACTATTCATCTATTTCTTAAAAGTAGAAATTCTTCTTTTCCGGCCTGTTTCTTAAAAATAAAAATTTTCTGTTTGAAAAATGACTCCATAATCCACTATTTTTCCTACTTGTCTCTTTTACTTTATACTCCTTCCGTCCAACAAAAGATGTCACACTTTTCTTTTTAGTTTGTCCCATTAAAGATGTCACATTTCCTTTGTTAGAAAAAGTTCCTCTCACATTAATATAAATATTATTATTTTCTCTTTCCACCTAACACACGAAACAAAACCTCCTAAAATCCCATGCCGTCCCACAAGTGTGACATCTTTTGTGGGACGGAGGGAGTACATTTTTTTACTTCTCATCTCTTACTTTACCAATTTTTATATTAAAACTCGTGCCGTTTCTAAAGTTCCTTTTTTTAGGAAATGGAAGGAGTATTGCCAAATAAATATATGTAGACTTTGAGATAAAAAAAATAAAAAAGATGTGCCAAAACGTTATTTCAAAATCGTTTACTTTTCGTCTATTTGTTAATGTTGTTGGTTTTTTGTTTGTCGATTCTATTTTAAATTGTTGTTCGTAAATTTTCGGCTTCAAGCATCTCTTTCGTATAAAAAAAATTCTTAACCAAACACATGTTATTATCTACACAAGCGGCAAGCATCCCCCATTCAAATACAACAATCAATTTGAGTACAAAAGCCAATTTGAGTACAAAGTGAACAATCTTCAATTATACTTGATTAATCACTCAAAATGAAATGATGAAGTGGCAAATAAGCTATCTACAAAGTGAACAATCTTCAACTATAGTTTTAGACATCAATTTGAATTGAAATGAACAATCTTTAATTACAGTAATAAACATTTTGTGAAGTGACAAAACTAATCGATCAACCTTAATAAAGCAATTCTTAAAAAAATTGACTAAGGTCATA
The DNA here is from genome assembly GCF_023119035.1 of Salvia hispanica. Classification (NCBI taxonomy): domain Eukaryota; kingdom Viridiplantae; phylum Streptophyta; class Magnoliopsida; order Lamiales; family Lamiaceae; genus Salvia; species Salvia hispanica. Next base: position 28,373,395 of record NC_062966.1, on the reverse strand, counting down.
ATTAACACTGACTTTGCACCCAACAAAATAAGCTCAATTATGCATCATCACCTACTTCATTCATTTCTGACAAAAAATTGCACACAGTTATTAAAATCACCACCGAGTAAACAACTTGCAATATTATAATGAAACTTGCATAATAAATTCATACTAATAATTACTAGTACTCACTATGCATGTGGTAGATAGGGTGAAAATAGAATAATGAGCCATAACTCTCAAAATAAATAAAAAAACAATTTCTTGAATATTCCAACATAAAAATCTTCAAAAACCATAGTAAAACATCCCCGATTACACACTTATTTCGCCATTTTGGTCTGTCCACTACTATTACTTTCCTCATTTAAACATATCTCCCTAGTCACTCACCATATTGTGATTAGATAGTTTCTCCCTAAAAAATCTTGAAAAAAAATCACAAATTTACAAAATTTTCCTTCCAATTGCAAATCCCTAGGCCCCAAATCAAGCAGTAATAAAACAAATCCCTTTCAACTTCAAGTTTCAACCAACCTCACCCTGCATTGCATTTGGACTAGTAGTTGAAGCACAAGCTGACAATAATCACACACACATTCACACACTGTACAGCACAGATTCTGCCACATCAACACCATGGCTTTCCCCTAAATTGACCAAAAAAGGTTTCTTTATCCCTTTCTTCCCTCCGTCATCACGCGGAAAATCCTTATTGGATCTTTTTTACTTAGGTTTATCATTTACATCAGTTTCTTGGATCTTTTTTTACTAGCATTTCACAGCATAGGAACAGAGTTCTCTAGATATTGGTTAAGCCTTAGCTGCAGTTTCATTGTTGAATCTTGTGTGTATTTCCTTGCACATTTGGATTTTGGCATTAAAAACTACATGTTTGATGTTGACACAGGTTACTTGGTTAGAAGCTGTTGAGATGGAATCATGGAATTGAGATCAAATACTAAACTAGTTATGATAAAATAGATAAATTATTGAGTCACCAAAAATCTCCATGTTTAAGACTAGTTATGATTAATCTACACAAGCTGCAAGCAAACCCCTATTCAAATTGATCAGTCAGTTGAACGCATCTCTAGCCTGGAAACGGAGCTAAAGGCATTTCTACAGGGACTAAACATGCCAATTCAGAATCTCATACATTTCCAGGGAAGGGAATAAGATAGCGGACCATCTTGTGAAGCACGGAAGCAGAGAGGACCATCGGATCATGTTCGATCAAGAAACTGCCTTACCTTGCATTAAGGCTTTGGCTCTCATGGATAGACTCAGATTACCAAACTTCGGATTCAATGATGAAGAGAAGACCACTGAAGCTTAACAAGAAAGGGCAAGGGTACATGGGTGCCGAGCTCTCGCACCAGACTTTTGAAATGAGATAACGGGAACGAGAGACCCACGAAACCCGCCACCGGTGATGGTGTTTGATTAAAAAAAAGGATTGGCAACTCTATCAAAAAAACAAAGTAGGCAACGTATTTTGAAAGTAAATACATCACTCATCGTTTGACAAAATACTTCAAAATATTTAAAAGAAAAGCCCACAATAATACATGGGATAGAAAGGCCCACCTCTCGTCCGACCTTAACTTGCGTGCGAAAGGCAACCCTTTTGAAAAAAACAATTTTGGAAACTCATATTTTAATTAAACCATTAGATTTATTAACTATTGTTCTTTCTTTGGTTTCATCAACTTTGATTATTTGTGACCGCCCGAGGCATTGCGGGGGGACGCCAGCCGGCCACTCTCATCTTCAAAATCTCGTATCTCTTCATTTCCTCATAGTAATTTTCGGATTCGAAACTGAATTATTCTATAATATTTAATTCGACGTATTCATTAATAAACTTAATTAATTCGATTAATTGCGTTCCAAAAAAAAATTCGTGAACTAGAACCGGCTCACAAGAACATTAATTCATTATAACCAGCCCAACCTTAATTCTTAAGGCAGCCCACAACTTAAATAAATTGGCCCAACAATATTTTATTTTATATTGGCCCAAGTTTTAATTTAGCTACGAAATCGCATGGCACTTAATTTTACAACAATTGTATCTTTATCAAGAGATTTTCGTACTTCTTCGAAAAAACTTTTTTGGTTCTTGTTATTGAATAAATTTGGCTCCACCGACTTTAATTATCTAGACCAATCCAGATTAGTGGAGAAACAAGAAATTCAATTCAATAGCAATTTAGTTTAGCGGACATTAGAGATATTTAGATTATTAATTTTTAGAATTGGCTAGAAACTTGCTAGCTACAATCATTAGCTTTTGTGTCGGCAATAATAACCGACTTAAGTACCTATAAATTGGCAATAGCCATGTTGTAGTAGTGTACAAGAGTGAAGCGACAAGTGTGCGTGGAGTGTATATGAGGTGTGTCTTTGGGTTTTTGTGAGGGGTGTTCTCGAAGATCCTTAATGTATTATAGCATTGTGTTGGTGTTGTGTACACCGCTATGTTGTATATTTAGAGTAAGTTTGTACAATATTGTCGATTTTAATAAAATCCAGTTCGTGGAAGTTTGTCTCTCTTTTTTCCGTCTTCTATTGGCCCATTGTCTTTTTAAAGTCACAAGCCAATTTCCTCTTTTTTGCCAGGCGAGAAATAGTCATCTGTTACAAGTCTGGCTTTGAAGTCTTTCCTTTTTCCATCTTCTATTGGCCCATCGTCTTCCTCAAAATCACAAACCAATTTCCTCTTTTTTCTAGGCTATACATTAAATAGTCGTCTGTCTGTTACAAGCCTGGCTTTGAAGTCTCTCCTTTTTCCGTCTTCTATTGGCCCATCGTCCTCTTCAAAGTCACACAAGCCGAGCTTTGAAATTGCTCCTTTCTTGGCTTTGAAATTGCTCCTTTCTTTCGAGAGAAACTCAATTTGTCATGCATCTATTACCTTGATCATCTCTTTATCGAGAGACGCTGGTGCTTTTTGAATATAAATTTCTTGCAATTCCGGTTATCTTTCAAATACTGCTCACTATTCTTGAATTCGGATTTGATTTTCGCAAAACGGGATATGATTTCCATATTAATTCCTGCCAAACGAAACTAAGCCTATTATTAAGAATAAAATGAAATTAATTTATTCAAATCACATTAGTAAACACGGCAAATACTAACATGGAGTATAACGGAGGGGGCGGAATATATAGTATTAGCTTGATTTAATACAGAAATGACTATTTTTTTCATTGTTCCGGGCGATGCCGGAGGCAAACGGAGGGGCGGATGTCACGACCGCATTTTCTAAGGATAGAAAACACGGTGAATCTCGACTAGGGGAAGGTTAAAGAAGCGGGGAAGAAATGAGAAAAAGGCACAACTCGACCATAGCTCGAAATAAATAGGAATAGCTCAAATAAAATCATAGTATCATTTCAACAATTGACAACTCAAAGAGATACAATATCTCATCAATAAATGAACTCAAAAGAAACAACATTTAGCGGAAGCATTTCGAGAGTAGAATAATGTTATGTATGAAGACACAACATATTCTGAACATTTGATAGACATTCTTCACTTTTATAATCAACACCCACAACGCTCGTCACAGCTCAACCTGCACATAGAGAACGTAAATGCAGGGCTGAGTACTTGATGTACTCAGTGAACAAATGACAAAACAATTTTATAAAAATAGTTATGTATGCCGCCATTGAGTGACCTCGGGGTTTTAATTTGAAAAGACCCGAGACACTAAAAACATCTCAAACACAAACTTTCAACTCATCCTCAAATCTTTTTCCTCATCATTTTAGAACACAACCATTCTTTATTTAAGAAAATGACATATCTGTTCTTTTCGGTGCCGTGTAAGGTGACCACATTCCACGAGCACGAAAACCGGTCAACTCGTTCGATGACTCACAGTCCTCATCATGTACACTAGTCCGAGTAGGGACGCATCCTTTCTAGAACCCAAATTCGATTTAACTCATAGTAGGGACTCATTCCCCACTAAGCAATCATCAACATCATCATCATCTCAACAATCTCAATATCAATAACGTCAACAACATGTGAAATGAGAATATTAGCCACAAACTCCATCACTGGACCGCCCGACCCAAAAGACGGCTCACAATCCCCAATGGTGTACACTAGCTTGAGTAGGGACTCACTCCCTAGTCAAATCCGAATTCGATTTCAATAGGTCTAGTAGGGACTACTCCCTTGCTAAGCAAATAGATAGACATTTCTCAAAACAAAAACATGGCATGACATACCCTTTGCAAACTCCATTTTCCTCATAAAACGTATTTGGAACATAAATAATTTTTCTCGAGCATCACATCATATCAACAAAATCGAGCAATTCACAATCATTCAAAAAGCTATACTTCGCAACAAATCACAATCAATTACTTTAAGCATACATATCACATCATCACGGAATAAAATTATAATTGCAATCACATGCATTTCGTCACATAAAATGATGCTCAAATCGATATATTTAAACTAAAGCTCTTGAAAGTATTTAGTTCGAAAGCCCACAATAAAACTTTAGTTCGAAAGTCCACCTCATTCGTTGAACACCTTACTTGTCCTCCTGCTCCATCCTCGAAAAGCATGCGTGAAAAGCCCAAGATTTAATTAAGCCCATCCTTTACATTCTTTTTATCTCATCTTGGCCAAGATATTTAAATTAATTCATTAGGCCCAAAATATTTAAATATTACAATGTCCAAAACTTCTTCAACTTTTCTTACCTTACGTGACCAGTGAACTCTCAAAATCAGAGAGCTCCAATTCCTCTTTTCTCTCCATCTAATCGACTCTCTCCAATTCCTCTTTTCTCTCTTTCGATTCTCAATCTCGTCACTTCTCTCTCTAACTTGCTGCTGTCCGTTGCCTCCAAACTCGTCTCTTTCTCTCTCTTGGTCGAACGTAAGGCTGCACTTCCCTCGGTCAGAACACAGCGCCGTTACTGTCACGGTGCAGCGCTGCCGTTCGCACTCGATGCCTGCACCATCGTCCTCCTCATCTCCTCCTTCTGTCTTCGTCGAAATTACGGTGGCTTCAGCCCCCAGATCCGCCACTGAAAATAATTCAATGTATATATGGAGTAGTAAATTAAGAAAAATATTATAAAAAAAATTAGTTTTGTCTAGGGCGTTATCTTATAAATCTAGATCAACGAGAACAAAGCAGGTTGCATATTGACAAAGGTATATGCTTACATAGATACTCTAACTCATTGTTATATTATTCAATTAGTCGATTATATTTGCTCTATCATGTCAAAACTTGAATCCGGAATTCTATGGTATTGTTGTTGCTAATCGTTTGCTTTTATCTATTTGTTGATTTTTTGGGCTATTTTTTTGTCGATTATATTCTAAACTGTTGTTCGTGAATTTTATGCTTCAAGCATCTCTTTTGTATAAGCACGTGTTAAACAATCAATTTGAGTACAAAGAGAACAATCTTCAATTATAGTTAATCAATCACTCAAAATGAAGTGACAAAACTAAGCAATCTTCAATGTTATCAATTTGAGTTGAAATGAACAATCTTTAATTACAGTAATAGACATTTTGTGAAGTAACAAAACTAAGCAATTAAATTAACCTTAGTAAAGCAATTCTTAAAAAAATAGACTAAGGTCATATAAATCTGACTCTTCACCCAACAAATAAGCTCAATAAACAACTTGCAATAATAAAATGAAATTCGCGTAAATTCATTTATAATAGTACTAATAATTACTCCTTACTATGCCTATAGTAGATGGGTGAAAATACAATAATGGGCCATAACTCCAAAAATAAATAATAAAAAAAACAATTTCTTGAATATTCCAACATAAAAATCTTCAAAAACCATAGTAAAACATCCCCGATTACACGCTTATTTCGCCATTTTGGTCCGTTGGCTACTATTACTTTCCTCATTTAAACATATCTCGCTAATCTCTCACCAGATTGTGATCAGATAGTTTTTCCCTCGAAAATCTTGAAAAAAAAATCACAAATTTAGAAAAGTTTCCCTCCAATTCCAAATCCCTAGGCCCCAAAATTAAACAGCAATAAAACAAATCCCTTTCAAGTTTCAACCAACCTCACCCCTGCATTTGGACTAGTAGTTGAAGCACAAGCCGACAATAATCACACACACATTCACACACTGTACAGCACAGATTCTGCCACATCAACACCATGGCTTTCCCCTAAATTGACCAAAAAAGATTTCTTTATCCCTTTCTTCCCTCCGTCATCACGCGGAAAATCCGAGTAAAATTGGGCGACAGATGAGAAACAAGCTCGTGGGGGCACCGATTGAGAGGCCGCATCGCCAGATTTGGACCGGGTCGGGTCATGTTTGAGACCAACTTAATCGGCTTCGGGCTCGCCGTCGGCTCCAGCGTCTTTATTGGCTCGAGCTTCATCATCAAGAAGAAGGGCTTGCAGAGGGCCGGAGCCTCCGGCGCTCGCGCTGGTAGGTTTTTTAATTGATTTTTTGAATTGGGGGAAGTTTCAATTGGGGAGAGTTTGAAGCTTGGATTGTCGTATTGAGCTTTGATTGGAAATTTCTTGGGATGAAGTTGTCAATTATTGGGGGAAAAAATTGGTCTTTGTTTGTATTTGGTTGTTGTGTTAGAGGATTGGGTGAATTATTGGCTTTCAGTTGGAGTTTCTGTTTATTGGTTTATCTATTGGAGAATTAATAATGCTGGATTTATTTTCAAATAAAGATGCTATGGGAAGAAGATTGTGATGTAATTAAGAAGAAACGTATATGCAATGTATCTCTGATATCCATTAATGATTTTTGACCTGATATATTGCATTGGAGAAATATTATGTTGTAAATAACAAGTGATTGGCAAGGGTTATTTAGAAATTATTTACATTGTATTGATGTTCTTCTTACTAGGTTGGAAAAACTATGCATATATGAATTTGAATTGAGTCAACAGCTCTTATAGTTAGCTCGTTGCAGCAGTTAAGATGCTGTGTCTCATTCTCACACTTGATATTGTCACGAGTGAAGATATTTGGGAGATAGGGAATTGAAGTTAACAATGCTTAAGATGAGATCATGACTTTTCTGTTTTAGATTGATAGCATTTCCTTAGTAGCATGAGGCAGTTTCTTTAGAACATCAGGATATCTTGAGTGCGAAGCACGTGGGTGGTCGTAGTGGATTAAGTATGGTTATTACTGTGGAAGGCAATCCTTTTGTTGCTTAGGCCTCAGATAGAATATGATTTGCAGTATAGTTCATCGTTGGGAATTGCTTTAGAAACGATGGGTTTTGTTCCAAATAATGTATTTGCACGTGTGGGTATATTAATAGTTATATTTGGAACCTCTGATGAAATTGAATGTGTTAAAATGAAGGTTCGGGAGGATATGGATACTTGCAAGAACCACTCTGGTGGATTGGCATGTTCACTAGTAAGTTGCTTTTCCCAAAGAGATTCGTTAATCATGCTACTCCTATCCACATATATCAACTCACCCTTTTCGTTTACTATTGCACAGTGGTTATTGGAGAATTTGCCAATTTTGTAGCTTACATGTATGCTCCTGCAGTCCTCGTCACCCCACTTGGAGCATTGAGTATAATAGTAAGGTAAAGACGTGTTTTACACTTTTACTATCCTTTTGTCCTTAAGTACCATTTTCCTTATATATGGATAAACTTCCTTTTTTTTAGTATAGTTCATTTTCTAAGATAGAATTAAGTGATATTGTGCTATCATGTAAGAGTAACCACAGTTTATTTTATTGGCAGTGCTATTTTAGCTCATTTCTTACTCAAAGAGAAACTAGGGAAGTTAGGAATATTGGGATGTGTTTTGTGTATGGTGGGTTCCACTATTATAGTGCTCCATGCACCGGGTGAACATGACATTAGCTCGGTAGATCAAATCTGGGAACTAGCAACACAGCCAAGTGAGTGTATGCTTTTATACATGTTGTTTGAAATGGATACGGCAATGTTTATGAAATATGTTCCTTGTTTCTCTGCCCAGCTTTTCTTCTGTACATAGCTTCAGCAGTGGCAGTGGTGTTGGTACTTGTCTTGTATTGTGAACCACGCTATGGGCAAACAAATATAATGGTGTACATTGGTGTTTGCTCTATCATTGGATCTGTAACCGTAAGTAAAATTCACTCTATGTTGTTCAGTTTAGATTTAGTTAGTCGGTTTCCCCAAAGGAGCAGGAGAGACGAAATAATTTCCCTGTGCGTACTGGATCCAAATAAACTTACTCTCCTCATCACATTGCATTTGCTTGTCAAGCAACTTAAGTATGCATTATCAAGGAAATTATATAGGTGCTACAGTTTGGTTATGCCTTGTACATATGGCACTCCTCGATCACCAAATTGTTTAAATATTTAAACTTAGCTGGATAGGAAGAGCGAAATAAGTAGAAGAATCTAGTTAGGCATGGTTAATACAAGTGAGTTATAAAGAAAATGATCAGATTAGCTTTCAATTCTAAGTAAGAGCTAATGTCTTTACTGATCATGTTTGCTGGCTTGATGGAATTGATTTACCGCTCACTGTAGGTTATGAGCATCAAAGCTGTAGGTATAGCGATAAAACTCACGCTGGAGGGCTATAGTCAGATCGCCCACTTGCAGTCATGGATATTTGCCACGGTTTCAGCTTCTTGTATAATCACTCAGTTAATCTATTTAAACAAGGTACATACTCGTAACTTTTATTGCTTTATAATAAAAATTACTCCCTCTGTCCCATTTCAATAGGTCATCTTACCGTATTTGGACATCTGAATGTAAATTTAGTACATAACAAAACAATCTAACATAACTCATTATTTAGACCATATGCCATTGTGGCCCACTTATGTTTCTCTCTTTTCTACTTTTTTAATTGAAGCAAACATTTCTCTATCGTACTTTTGGACAAGTATTCTCTCAACGAAAGTTATCTCCTCTCTCCTGCTTTATTGGTTTCTTAACATCCGTGTCCGGAGCTTGAGGCTTATTGCAATGAGACGGAGGAAGTAAAATACTTCTCGTTTGACAATCTTCCTTTAACATGCTTATTATTTAGAAGGCATTTGAAAGGTTAGATAGTTTCATGGGACTTGCTCATAGCATGCCGTTTAACTGAATCCATTGCTCTTTCTGCAGCAGATACTACTCACATGTAGAGTCCCTCATAGATGTCTGTAGATGTATGACATATTCCTTAAAACAGAAATAAAATCTTAAATACTCAGAAAAGACTAATTAAAAATGACCAAAGTGATAACAAACAATTGTTTATGATGTAGCTTCGCAAGAGTTCATCCAGTGGAATAATACGTCTGTGCTAGTCAATACTCTTCTGTTTTTTCAAATTTGCATAATGGTCAGAGTTGTGTCTTTATACAGGCTTTGGACACATTTAACACGGCCGTGGTTTCTCCAATTTATTATGCCATGTTCACGTCGCTTACAATCTTTGCTAGTGCCATCATGTTCAAGGTACACAAGCTTGTGCTGCCCTTTTTTGTATCGTTATGTCGGAGGTAATTTAGATTGCCACTAATACGTTTCTGCTGCCTCAGGACTGGGCCGGTGAGGGTGCTAGCGACATCGTCTCTGTTCTCTGTGGATTTATCACCCTGCTTTCTGGTACTATGGTTTTGCACGGTACAAGAGATCCTGAAAAGCTTCCATCTGCAGGTAAGGCCTCGACACAAGCTGACTATGATCAAGCCTAAATCTGCTCATTTTTAGGAAATCCAGACTCGTAAAACTTATCTGCTTTCTTTACAGACTATTCCGCGCTTCCTCAAATATCATGGGTCGTGCATTCAAACGGCGAGATATGGAAACAGAAAGAGAATGATGAATTGCATGGGGAGTTTGTAGCAATCATCCATCAAGACCATTTCAAGTGAGGTAAACGCTGTATTATTATTCCCTAGCTTACTGGTGGTTCGTGCAAATGGCCGTGCTATTTTTGCTGTGAGCATGTTCATGTTGATTTCCTGTAAGCTCTTTGGTTGAGTGGTGTGTTAGGACTTAGGCGTAGTTTGCAACAGTTTGTAATGTTTATAGGAGTGCGTAGTTCGTTTGCCCCGACACACATACGACGCCAGAGCCATTTTTGAGCTCTCCATAGATGTTGATATTCTTTGCTCATTAGTTACTCAGAGAAGGGCCACATTCGATTTGTAAATGATTGTTTTTCACTGGTATTGCTTTCATCATTCTGTATTCTTGTAACTGCTCTCTCTCCTTCGCATAGATGCGAGCCTAGCTCAAGCGACAAAATTGAAGCACGACAAAACTCTCTTTCTCTTAGATAGAAGTACTTGAGTTGAAATCTTGTATATGTGCAGTGTAGTTCCTTCTTAGCTTCTTAGATACAAGATGATGATCTCATGTACGTTAGGGGTTTTAAACGGGATGGTCGTATGATGGTATTATGCACGTTATGGGCTTTCGCTTGGATGTTTGTATGATAGTCTCGTACCCATCATGTGTTTTAGACGGGCGGTTGTATGATAGCCTTGACCCTTGAACATGTTATGTGGCGATCTCATACGCTAATCATATGTAGCCGGGATGGTATAATGGTAGACCGGATGATGGTACTATGGCCTCATCTGTGTTAAAAAAAACGCGCCTGAGGCTCTTGGGGATTCACCAGAATCGCCCCAAGGGGGTGGGGCGATCGACATTCGGGGGTGGCTAGGGAGATATTGGGCGCAGGGGGAGAAGTTTATGTCTTGGATTTGATTTTTTTTAAGTTGTAATCTACTCAATCTTACAATAGTAAATTACACCAAATATCTTTGGAGAATACTAATTAACAGTTGTATTAGTAAATTACACTTATTTAATGTCATTAATTGGTTTATGAAACAATACATTACACCCCATCCTATTGAGAATACTAGTATAATAAATAGCCGTTTTGAAAAATTATGTATCATTTACACCTCTAGTTAATCTACTCCAATTAATAGTCTATAATATCTAAGTCCAGAAAATTTATACTCACTTAAATCTCAATGACTTAAATCTAATGTGCACCCATTGATATGATTTTTGTAAGCAACTCAAGAAAAGAGCAAACCATCAAAAGCAGCAGCAAAGCTAACACAAAAGATTCAATCTTTGTATAAAAAAAACCTGAACATCAAATATAGTTCAGATTTTTCACCAACAAATTCACAAGAAAACTAAAACATAACAACTTTCTCACTAACAAAGCTCTTGAGACTCATCAAACTCGGCACATAATGCATAGCCTCAACGCTATTAGGCCCTCTCGATTGAACCATGTCCACTTCTTGAGTCACTTCACTTTTACTGCAGTAATTCAGCACACAGTAATCCGCCCACACCAGCAAAATGTTGCCATCTCCCAACACCTTCAGCACCCTCACAATCTCAAACGACGGCCCGATCAATTCCGGCATTTTCCGGATCACGAAGCGCTTGCTCCACGATTTCCCAACTCCATACTCCTTCATCACCCAGATATCGACCTCGAAATTCGAGGTGTTGTCGCAGAGACAGAGGCAATCGTCCAACACCCCCACGCTCCCGAGGAGTTTCCTCCCCGGGAACGGGGCGGGGAAGGGATGGAAGGACTCGTTTTCGAGGTCGAATGCGGATATGAGCTCGTGGCCGTTTAGGTCCTCGATTATCCAGTGGAGATTCCCCCTGAAAAATTGGCCAATTAGGCGGCCGTCGTAGGCAAAAGGAGCGAGCCTTTCGCCTACCTCGCGCCATTCCCCTGTTCCGAGGGTGTAGACTTGGCACTCGGAATTGGGGATTCTTAAACAGGAGCCGCTTCTCGGATCAATTTCCCTCTCCTGGTAAATTCGCACGATTTTGAACTCCTCGGTCGAATTAGTCACGCCGAATCCGTGAGTGACGATGCTAGGGTACCGCACGATCTGATTAGGGCTCGCGAGCGCGATGTACTCGCGCGTGAGGGGATTGCAGACGTAGAGCGCCTCGCGCTTGTAATTGGCGTCGCGGAGGAGCAAAAGCCCCTTGACGGAGCCGTCGACAGCGACGGAGGGGGAGGGGGTGAGCGATTCGAGGTCGATCTCGGCCGTCGGCGCGTGGAAATCGTCGAAATCGGCGACGCGGAGGAGGTTCTTCGATGGCTCCGATTGGTGGATCGCGACGCCGGGCTTGGATCGGGCGAAATGCAGCTTGGCGAGGTAGGGATCGGAGGCGAGATCGAGCCACTGCTTGCAGACGGATTTGCACTGGACGAGGGATTTCGCGGGGAGGCGGGAGAGGATCTCGATGAGGAGGTGCGACGGGAGGCGGGAGAGGAAATCGCGGCGGTGGGAGGCAGATTTGGAGGGAGAGACGATGAACGCCATTGTTGATTGGATTTGAAGGTTTGAATTTAGGGTTTGATGCGAAGTAAGGAGATGGAAAGTGGATTTATAAAGTGTAAAAAAGCGTTCTTGAATCTTCTTTTTCTTTTTTTATTTTTCTTTATTTTATCTTTATGTGGATAAGGTAGGTAGTGAATAGTGATGCATGTTTACTTGGAAGTTTATTGCCCATTTATTGATTAAAAGAAAAATGTCACCGCACCAACGGGTAGCGGCGCGAAGCTTTGGCGACCTTGAGGTCACGGGTTCAAACCTTATCAGGGAGATTTTTGGCCGTAATCTGTTTTTATCCGCAAATTCGGTCAAGCAGGATTAGTCGAATTTCGCCAAAAAGACGGGTTCGGTACTACTGTGATTAAACAAAAAAAAAAAAGTTTGTTTCATTGACATAAATTAAGTATACAATAAAAATTTTTATTTTCAATTTATTGATGAGAGATGAAACAGTTTAGCAATATTGATCTTGAAATACAATCTAATAAGATATTTTCCTTCTAAGTGAAATTTAAAAAATAGAAAAATAAAAAGAGAAATAGGCCAAGTTGGCTTTTGAGATGATGCAAGTTCTACGTGGAATATTGGCTTATTTAAGCATATTTTAATATTTGTTTTGAGAAACTTGAGGTGGTCTAGTCATTTTCAATTAAATAGACATATAGTACTACTGTACTAGGTTAATATTTTTGAATATTCATAAAACTGCGCAGTAAATGTATAAAATGGAGAATACACTAATTTGGTTTAACAGTATAGGAGTACTAATTTATTGAGCTAAAATTTCAAATAATATCACTACCATACTAAACTGGTAAAATCAGACTAGTTCAAAATGAATCTTAGTTTTTGTGTGTTGACTTGTGATTTTAAAAGAACTAATGGGAGTATGAGAGAAAAAACGATAAATATTTCAGTATTGGGGTATGAAAGAAAAAACCATATTTCTCAATGTTACATTAAAAGCCACCATTCACCTAATAGTAATAATCATGTTAGAAGAAACAAAAATAAACAGGAATCTGTTTATATATTTCAATATTGTGTGCCTTTCATAAATCTCAAGGCGGTGATTAATCAATCTCTAAGTTTCTGAAATGAAATTAAAATAACAAATAATAGTATAATGTTGTAGTCTTATTTAACAATGTACTACTACAAAACAAAACATTTATGAAATTCAACTAATACAAGCGGCAAATGGAGACTGTGGGCCAACCAATCCAATCAGTGTTCGGACACAACCTTTGCTGACTCATCTAGTGTTGTCCCACTTACAATTATTCCAAATCATGCAATGAAATAGATTTTCGTAATAGTACGACAGAAATTGGATAATAAAATTTTAAAAATATAAACTAAATAAAAGAAATAAAGAAAAAATACTACTATAGATAAATGAAATAAAGTAAAATAGAAGAAAGTAAGTAATTCAAAATAGTGTAAAAGAAATCAAGTGAATAAGAATAATGTATTACTACTATTGTTTAATTTATTATGAAAAATATACAATAAAAAGTAATTATGTTTTGAGTTATTCTTCCGGATAAGTTGTTCAATATTTTTTATCATTACTTGACTTCATTATTGAATAGTTTACGTGTAATGTGACACAAGATTCTCCTTTCATGTGAAAAAGCTTCTATCAATAACTATGATTTTTATAAATGGATATTTATTCAACATCTTGTCCATTAGTGATAAATATTTTTTAATTATTTATTTCAGTGTAAATTGTTAGAAAAATCGTAATGTATGTCATAAATTATGATATGTTCCTTAATTGTTAAAAAGATCAGTCGAAAATCATGAATTTTGTTTATGTTCTAATTGTCCTACAATATATTTTTTGGTTAAATAATATTGTGTGTTTATACATAATATAATGACATTTAATTGAAAACTTCAACAAATACATTATATGCGATCACCTTTTCACAATAAAATAATTATACATAAATTCATAAATTTTCAATTAATTCATAATACTCCATTACAAGATGAACTAGATATTAATCGATTTTTATGATTTTTCCATCCATCATTTTATATCACATAGCAATATGTTTTCTATTCCTAAATTTGTGTTTTTTTTTTATCTTAGCCAATGTAGATAAGCTACGTGGTATTGATAAGGATATAATGCTTATCCGCAATTCACACCTCATATTTAAGGTAAAGTGGTTGGCATTATTTGTTGGATATATATGGACAGGTGGCGCTCACCATTTTGCCTTCTTTTACTTTAATAGTAGTAATTGTTAAGTGTATTTAGTTTTTTTTAAAAAATTAGAATATTAATTGTTGTGCTCCTGGCCCGGGGACCACAGAACATATCCTTATCTTTATTTAATTTTAAAATTATTTATTCACCAGCATTATTAAAGTGTAATAAGTGAAACTTCAAAGCTACGATTAAACTCTTGAATGAATATTTGAATATGAGCACCGCCCTGAAATGTTGTCGGCACTTTCAGTGAACTACAAATTATTCAGATAATTAATGAAGTGTTTGAGTTTAAGATGGCCACCAATAAAATATTGATTATTCCCATTATCCCGCATTAATTGAAGCAATTTTTATGGTATTAAAATTCTTAAATTTATGTTTTATAAATTAAATTAAAAGAAATAAAGTATAGAATATGAGAGCGGAGAAAAAAAAGTATGAATAAACAAAGTAATTTTTAGTAAAAAAAGGAATGAGTTAAATGAAATGAAACTGTCTCAAAAAGAAATATGAATCTGAGACAAAGAAGTAATACAAAAATCAACAGTTCCAAGCTGAAATCGAAGGATAAATTAAAAATAACAATCACAAAAATACACAACAAAATATGAATCGGTCATACAACTAAGGCGTAAAAGTACAATAAAAGTACGTCAAATATTAAACACAATAAAAGTACATGAAATATTGAATAAATAAATTATCATATCCATAACCCTTATGTGATCGATGCATTTAAAAAGATTTCAATAGTCGCTATGGGAAAAATTTGAAGAAAAATTGTTATAATTTATATAAGATCGAGAGTTGACATCTTACACAATAAATATTGTGTTTTATTTATTGTGAGTCATGTGCGTATGTCTAATGATAGATTGGTTAATATTCGATGCGAAATGCATTTATAACATTTCAAATTTTTATTTGTTCAGCCATAAAACCTAGAGGAATTATGAATTTTACAACATAAAAGAGAATAGTAATATCATTGACATATATATTAAGAAGAGTAATATCATTAAGAGAATAGTAATGTCATTGACATATTAAGAAGAGTAATATCATTGACATATTATGATAATTCTTCAAAATATTGCTAATATAATGTTTAAACTTTAAATAAACATGGTACCCACTATCAAGAGAGTCAAACCATTATTATTATATTATACATGGTTACAGAATACCTTCTTGTAATTTGTGTACGCATAATATTTATTAAATAGTGATTTGGGTTTGCATTAAAGGTTATAGACAATTAATATTTCGAAATGCATTGTACCTTCTCAAAGGTCAACTAGTCTTAGTATTTTAGGCGCAATTACAAATCTAATATATATATATGTATTCATAGTTCTCGAACTTTCAATTTAGCAATTAATATTTCTAAATGCATAGTAACTTCTCACAAGTCAACTACTCTAAGTATTTTTGGTGCAATTACAAATCTAATTAACATATATGTATTCATAGTTTTCGAACTTTCAGTTTAGCAATTATTATTTCTAAATGCGTAGTACCTTCTCACAAGTCAACTACTCTTAGTATTTTTGGTGCGATTACAAATCTAACATATATGTATTCATAGTTCTTGAACTTTCAATTTAGCAATTAATATTTCTAAAAGCGCGCGGTTGCATTGACATAGCTCTCAATTGTTCAATAGTAATCCCAATACACTACACATATTGATCCCTTTTCGATTTTTTTTTATCCACGATTTATTATTTCATTTTGTTTTTAATTAATATACAGAATCAATGTAAAAAACAGTCAAAATTAATGTTGTTGTGAATAGGTATGACTGTATGAGTCCCCTGAAATTTTACTATATACAGAACATTATTTTTGGATCCAATTTCAACGCATTTATAAATCATCTGGTCAAGGTTAATGCTTAAATACTATGACTAAGTTTCTTATTCCATACTATGATACTAGTATTATAAATCATACGACCTATACAAAGTTGAAAATTTGCTAAAACTGAATTGTTTTAAGGGTTAGTACCAAAAAAGAGAGAAGAATTTCCTCATATTTATGAAAAAGTCAAGACTACTAGATAAGACCTTTTCATCATATATAGTCCTATACCATCAACCTAAACCAACAACCACAAAAAACTAATATGATGCTTTTTTTTTAAAAAAAAAAAGATAACTACAAGTCAACTGTAGATGCACCTTTTGATTTTATAAATTCAGAAGTCAGCTTTTGATAATTTGTTTGTAAATTTTGTTTTACTGAAGCTGATTTTAGTATGTTATGGGAAATAGATCAGATAAGGCCGAAACCTGCCTACTTATGGGCCTGGACTGGGCTGTTACCAGCAAGCTGGCCACCAAGACAACACAGAAGCTCGATTATTAATTCAAAATACCGTATTAGAGCATCCGCAATAGGGGGACTAGCCAGCGCCCTAGCAGCTGGTGAGTGGCTAGGCGCTCGGCTAGTCCGCTATTGCGGTAGGCGAGCCCAACAGAGGAAAAAAGAGCTCGAGAGGTCGGGCGTGGACTAACTTGCTAAGTCGATCACTAGCCGCCTATTGCGCGGTGAGCGATCGGCTAACCAAACTTTTTTTAGTTATATTCTATATTTACAACTCATTGCACTTTATTTTTTTATACTATTTGATAAGCTTAGTACTCCATATAATAATTGATGAGAAGCCCAAATTAAGAATTTTAAAAATGAACTATATAGGTATGTTTATATTTAAGACTTCAACTTAAAATTGTGCTTCAAATTTAAATGATAAATTATACAAATATTTATTTTAAAATAATCAACATTTTCAAATTTTACTAGACAAGTACAAATATTTATATTTTAATATAATAATCATTTTCAATTTTGACATAATATAAATCTGTAACATAGAATTCTGTAAAAAACAGTAATTTTAAAATCTACCTAATTCACAATAAAAGAAAAAATATTGAAAAAAACTGTAAAATGACACAAAACAAAAACTATGTTAAAAGTGATGAGAAATCCTAATTATTCCCAAAGCCTGTGCTCCCTTCTTCTTCATCATAAACTGTCACTATTTTAATGGAACAAGATTTCTCCGTATACCTAATTACCACACCTAATTACCATTGGAACTTTCATAAAAGCATGTCATAACATTTTGATTTTTCCCATCTCATAATTTTTCCTAATTTTCTATATCCATTATCTGATTTCCTTAATTATATTTTTGTTTTCTATGATTTTGATATGCGTAATAATATTGCGTTAATAAATCTAATAAAGGTAAGTCATATATCTCCCAAATTGAAACATAATATAGCATATAGTATTTCACTAATTATTGATTATGGAAATGTATTACTCCCTCAGTCTTCGAATAAGAGTTCTGTTTCTCTATTTTGGTCCGTCCACGATAGGAGTCCTGGTTCATTACCACTATAAATGGTAAAAAGGCCCCACAATTAACTATATCATTTCACTTATATAATATTAAAAATTAATATATACAAGTGAGATTCATATTCCACTTACTTTCTTCCCCCCACTTTTCTTAATATTTTTAAAATCTGTGCTGGAAAAAATGAGACTCCTAGTTGCGGACAAGTGGGAGTATTTTGGTATAGTGGACCATTAAGCGGGGCGGAAAATATAGTGATAAATAAACTTAACATTTTTACATTCAAGACTTAAAAATAAAAGTGTGCTTTAAAAAAATAAAATTGAATGATAAACATTTATTTTAAAATACTAATCAATATTCCAATTTGGGTTAGATAAGCGATTTAAATTTAGCTTTTGTTAAACAATCAACATTTTCAATTTCGACAATATACATAGAATACTATCCTATTTTATAAACATAATAATGAATGTATAATATTGATTTAGAAATATTATACAAATCTATAACATTGAATTAAATAAATTGACAGAGCTAAAAACTATATATATTGAAAGCGATTAGAAACCCTTATTCATAAACTCTCTTTGCCTCCTTCTTCATCAGAAACTCTAAATGGTGCAAAATTTCTTCACAAATCTACCATCAGAAATCACCTTCGACATCCTCTCACGCCTCTCCCACCGTAGCATTTCAATCAGCAAATGCGTTTGCAAACCATGGCTCAATCTGCTCGAGTCTGAAGATTTCAAAATGAAAATCCTACCCGCCCTAGTTTATGCATCGACAACTTGGTGCATGGCTTTTGATATTGAAGACAAAGCCGATCTAGAGAGCCACCACCTTCACTACAATCGTCTAACACAATTCAAACCATCTAGCGATAACTTAATGGTCGTAGGTGTCACTTCTAATGGATCGCTTCTTCTATTCCTTCTTCAAGCGATAACCCATCATACTTTTATTAGTCTTTGCATATGCAATCCAATCACTCGTGAATATATCGACCTCTACCCCCCTTGCCTGACGCAAGTGACACTAGTTTGAGTTTTGGATTTGGTTTGAGCAAAATAAGCGGGCAACATAAGGTGGTCTATATCAATCTGCACAAAGGAATCCATCATGTATACACCCTCGGAACAGGATCGTGGAGGCGCCTTGAAAGCGGTTGTCCTTCTGGATTAATTGTTAGAGATATGTATGCAAAATGTGCATTATATGGCAACCCCCATTGGATATTGGATGACCTGTCACGCGTGTGGATTTGTGGTTTTGATGCTGAAACAGAATGCTTTAGCATCTTTTCTCCTCCCACGATTGAAATAGTTGGTGAGCTGAGTGTTTTGAGGAACTGCTTGTGTTATTCTTACACAGATGAAAAAGATGATATGGACATCTGGTTAATGAATGCTTGTGTTATTCTTACACAGATGAAAAAGATGATATGGACATCTGGTTAATGAATGAATACCAAGTAGAGAAATCTTGGACCATACTGTACAAGTTGAGTCTTCAACAACCTGATCTTAACAATTTTTTAAGGATGTTTCCTCGTCCTATCATAATTTTCAAAGATGGCGACATTTTGGTGGAAGATGACCATCTAATCTACTATTCCGACAAGACAAGATCAATGCATAAAGGGGATATGTTCAAGGAGACATATGGATGTCAGACATTTGCCACGACTTTCACTCCTAATCTTTTATCACTCAAGAGTTTCGGGTTCAAGAATGTTCGGGTATACGACCATTTAGCATACCCGAACATCGTTGACGAGCAGTGGTGGACCTACATGTTAGGGTGGGGGGTCACTGGAACCCCCACCAATTTTCATGTCTAGAAATCTTAAGTGGTTGTCTAGTTGGACTAGAAATCTTGAGTTCCTGGTGGCCTAAGTTCGAATCCTGCAAGTGTAAAAATTTGTTTTTTTTCTTCTGTTTTTCCTTGTTTAATTTCTTTTTATTACTCATTTCCTGTTTTTCCTTGTTTAATTTCTTTTTATTACTCATTTTTCTTGGTTTTGGGTTATGTTGTTTGGAACCCCCACCGTAAAATTCCTGCGTCCACCACTGTTGACGACCATATGCCGATGTTCGGTGGAAGCGGCCTCCCTTGGCTCGGGACGAGACTCGACCATTTCCCATACCCGAACAGCGTTGACGACGATATGCCGATGTTCGGCGGAAGCGGCCTCCCTTCGCTCGGCACGAGACTCCTGGATCTATAGGGTCTACATTCAATTCAGACGCTGAGTTCGATCCGTATTTCAGCACAAACTCCTACACTGTTAATGACATGGAGCGAGTTGAGGGCAACCTCCTGCTCTTGAGCCTCGGCCGACGACGAGGAAGAAGAGGACGATATGGAAGGATAAGGCACTAGCCGTCCCACTCCCAAGCGAAGAGGTCAACAACGAGTTCACCATGAAGTGTACGGATTACTCCATCGAGGAGTACACGAAGTTGGTTGAGTGTTGGATCGATATATCCTCGATGGAGTACACGAAGTTGGTTGAGTGTTGGATCGATATATCGGAGGATCCGATACACACCAACAACCAGACGATGACCATGATGTGGGATTGCATTGAGGCCACGCCACATACAACTCGATCTAGCTGAAGTGGACGTACAAGTGTAACAAGGAGCAGCTCCGCACGTGCTTGGATCGGCTCAGAGTCCATGTCAACAACTTCATGGATATATACACGAAGATGAGGGACGACTAGGCCAGCGGCAAGAGCATGGAGGATGTCTTATAGAAATCAATGCTTGCATACAGTGGCGGACCTACATGTTAGGGTGGGGGGCCACTGGAACCCCCACCAATTTTCATATGATCTATATATATTATATGTAAAATTTGTAGTTGTAGCTTAAGTGGTTGTCTAGTTGGACTAGAAATCTTGAGTTCCTGCGTCCGCCACTGCTTGCATACTAGGGCGGTACGGGCTATTAAAGTTCTACAACATTTGGCTCCTGTTGAAAGGCAAGCCCGAGTTACAAAGGGATAACGCCCGTGACGTCTGCGCCGAAGCGGACAAAGAAACACCGCAACGTAGAGCTGGGAACGAGTTCCAGCACACCAACGTCTACATTTAGGCTCCCCATTGGCAACAAAACTGCCAAAGCCCAGACCAAAGGGAAGGCGAAAGCATTTGCATCATTTGCGCCGCCTTCGCCGCAAGGTCTGCTCGTGGCCGAAGCGCTCCAGGAGTTCGGTGGCTTTCGCCAGAGTTACGGTATGAGGTTGCTACTTGACACAACCACTGCCGTGA
Source organism: Salvia hispanica (assembly GCF_023119035.1). Classification (NCBI taxonomy): domain Eukaryota; kingdom Viridiplantae; phylum Streptophyta; class Magnoliopsida; order Lamiales; family Lamiaceae; genus Salvia; species Salvia hispanica. Next base: position 28,352,157 of record NC_062966.1, on the reverse strand, counting down.
CAATGCCTCCGACCTAGCCACACGTATGAAAATATGATTGAGAGGATCAAGAAGAATTTAGGTTTTATTAGAGTAAATAGTGTAGGTATTTTTAAGATTTAGTAATGTACTAGTGTTTTGTTTAAATTTGTTTTGTTTAATATATTATATTTGGTAGGAGTATTTATTATTTGAAAATAAAAAAATAATAAACTTCAAATATAAAATTGGACTAAGAAATGCTAATGTAGCGGACAATAGTCTGCACCATTGTGGATATGCTTTATAAGGTTTTTTGTATGACACATGCTCTTAGAGTCATTTTATTTTCTGCACTTGTTTTGAGAAAATGATACTCCCTTCGTCCCAACTAAATTGAGTCGGTATTCTTTCTCCACTTTAATATTCATAATTATTTTTAAAAAATAAGTATAGAAAATGAATCGTGTACCATTGTGAAGCGATCGGAGTATGAGAAAATATATCAAAATTTATTCAGAGTAATTAACTCCTATTAAAAAGTACTTGTACCTGATTCACCTTACATTAGTTTTCTATTCCTGTTGTCGACAGTCAGACAAATATAATCTTCCTCCATCATTCTCTGGACATTTTCAAGTTTGTCGGCGAATTGAAGAAATAATCGCATAATTGAGGCGTAATCGAGGTAGTTATTTTTTTTATTGAAGCATATATATAGATTGCTAATTTGTTGAGCTGAAATGATGGAATTTTCTGTTTTCGTAGCTTGTGATTAGAAAATGAGTTATCTCTTGGATTGTCGATAAATACGCAACGTTAGGATGACGGCGGACATGGTTATATTGATAAATTCAAAGAAATAGAATCATATATATAGGGCTTGTGATTTATTTCTTATACTTTATTGCTTGAATTATTGATTGAAATGTACTATTATGCCTTAGGTTATGACAGCGAATGAATCTGAATTTATCATAAAAAAGTTGAATATGGTTGATTTCTGTATTAAATTGAGTGGAATTATGCATTTCATAAATGTAGATGTAATAGGATAACAAGTTGAATTAGTAATGCTCTAGTTTAAAAATGGCAAAGGTGCAGAGAGGTTTATGCTTTACTCTTGATGTTCTAAGCTTACTAGTCTAGTTAACTTGGGTTGGTATTTTTGATGATAGATTATGGTTTGTGCAAAGAATGATAATAGAATCTAAACTATGGAGGTTTTAATGTTTAGCAATTCACTCAAGGAAGAAACTGGGCATTTTTTGTTGCAAAATAAATATGAGCTACATTAAATTATTAATTGAATTAGAAGGTATAAGGAAATAGATGGTGCTCAAAGATTATTTGAATTTGGATAAAGCAGTGAGATCAAAACTTAATATTAATAGGGTAGTTCAAATTTTAAAAGAACATAGATCTATATATTCCCTATTTTGTCACCAAGTTTCAGCTTAAACCGAATTCAAACGTTTTTTTTTTATGTTTTTTCTAAAATGACGGTCCTGTTCTGGCAGGTTTTGACCAAAACGGTCACAAGTCCTAAATGGCTAGGAATTCATTCTTAAAATTTAATCCCTGTAAACTAGTCTTCTGTGGCTTTTAGTTGCCACTGATTTCATTGAACTTCTAGGTTGCCAAGGACAACAATGTCTTCTTTGAGTTTCACTCTTCTTTTTGTTTTGTGAGAGATCAGGTTTCCAATGAAATAATTCTCACGGGCACAATTGATGATGACCTCTACCACTTCTTCTTGCAGAAATCTCCCTCAACACCCAAGATTTCAAGATCCTTGATATCTGACAATAAGAGCAGAAAAGGTGTTCCTGCTTCTAGCTCGTCACCTGTTGTTTTTTCATGCTGTCTTCAATTCCTCTAGTTCTAGCTTAGATCTATGGCACAGACGTTTTGGTCACTGTCCCTTTGATGTTGTCAAGAAAGCTCTAGATCATTGTAATATCTCATTCAATTTAATAAAAGAGTCTGGTCTTTGTCTTCCTTGTTCATTTTCCAAGAAGCGCAGATTACCATATGAGCATTCCATTACGCAACACTCTAAACTAGTTGAACTTGTCCATAGTGATGCATGGGTCCTTCACCCATTACTTCTAGAAATGGCTTCAAGTATTATGTTACTTTCATTGGTCATGCAAACAGATTTACTTGGATCTATCTATTGAAAAACAAAGGCGAAGTTCAGCAGGCAATGGCTGAAACTCAATTTGTCGATAAATACGAGAATTATAGGGCTTGTAATTTATGTTCCTATACTTTATTGCTTGAATTGTTAATAGAGTATTATCCATCAGGCTATGACAATGAATGAATCCGAAGGTTTATGCTTTCCTCTTGAAATAGTGATGCTCTAGTTTAAAAATGGCAAAGGGGCAGAAGGTTTATGCTTTACTCTTGAAGTTCTAAGCTTACTAGTTAAGTTAACTTGGATTGGTATTTTGATGATGGATTATGGTCTTACATAGAGTATTCTGTCCATATACATCATCCAAACAGAATGGTCTAGCTGAAAAGAAACATAGTCACATTGTTGAAATGGGATTAGGTTTATTGGCCGAATATAATCTTTCTAAAGGTTTTTGGGATGATGCTTTTTTTACAATTGTGTTCATCATAAACAGGTTCCCTACTCCTATCCTTAAGCTCATTTCACCTTTTGAGTACTTATTAAATCAAAGCCAAATTATATAGACTTTAAAGTCTTTGATGTCTATGTTATCCTTTCACCACACCTTACAACAAGCACAAGCTTGACTTCAGATCCTGTCCTTCTACCTTTCTTGGCTATAGTTCTTCTTATAAAGGCTATAAAGCTCTTCTATCTGGAAAAGTTATCATAACTAGTGATATCATCTTTGATGAGTCTGTTTATGCACACAAAACACCAAAATCATTCACCATTCCCATTCCTGCACACATCAAGAATTTCTAACCCTCTGTTTCACCACCAATTCTTTCTCAGCCTGTTTACTCTTTTCAAAATTCACCAACTCCTTCTCATGTCTCATCACCTATTCAGAATCTTTCTCTCATTTCTTCACCACACATAAGTTCTGATCAATCATCTTCTTTCATTCCATCACCATCACTTACAGCCTCTGATGATGCAGCCAATACTCCATCACCTTCACCTCGAGTAAATTCTTCTGGTCTTTTCATTCATAATGATAATACTCATGCACCAATTGTTCCCAATGCAGCTCCCACTCACCAAATGGTTACCAGAGGTAAATCTTGGACCTTTAAACCCACCATCTATATGCTCACTTTTCTTGGAGTTCCTAAATCAGGCAGAGAAGCTCTCCTTAATCCCATTTGGAAAGCAGCTATGCTTGCAGAGGTCCTTGCTCTTATGAAAAATGAAACTTGAATTTGACACAACTTCCACATGGAAAACATCTTATTGGGAATGCTTGGGTTTTTAAGTTGAAAAGACATGCTGATGGAATTATAATAAGGCATAATATAACGGGTGAGCGGAAAATAAAACACGATGCTTAATTGCATAATTAAAGTAGACTTAGTCTGGTTACATATGTCATAGAAACTCCAAACATACTAGGGATAGTTCTTTACCTTCAATATTAAGTTTCTTAAATTCCGCAGGATACCGGTGATCTGTTTGTTCATTTTGCAGTTATTGCTTTAAGCTGCAGAGCAAAGAATTTGTGGTTGCGCTTCTCCAACGGTGATCAAGTTCTAGTGTAGTTAACTGTTTTTCAACAGTTACAAGTATTATAGCTGAATCCACTACTTGTAGGATCTCATCTGCTAGTACACTTGGGCACACACTTTTTTTAGGGACTTCACCGGAGTTGTCGAGGTTCTCGCTTCCGGTAGAGGGGCATGATTATGCCATCCATCCCTTTCCTGCATTAGTGTACTGTTTTCCTATCTTACTTGTTGGTATCCTAGCTTATGTATACTCGTTCTAGAGGCTTGACAGGCATAGAAGAAATAGACCGAGAGGATTTGAGTAATATTAGAGAGAATCTAATTTTGTCACCAAGTTTCAGCTTAAACACAATTAAAATAAAATTATTATGATTTTTCTAAGTTAACAGTCCTGTTCCCGCAGGTTTTGACCAAAACACTCGTAAGTCCTAAATGCTGGGAATTCATGCTTAATATTTAATCCAGGCTTCCATGGCTTTTATTTGCCAGTGTCGTTGAACTTCCAGGTTTATCAGAATACTTTTTCATAGTTAGTGCAACTTTCTGTAAAGTTCTAAAACAAGCTGTAAAATAACTTTAAACTCTTAAACTGCTTAAGTATCACCGTTTGTACGATTAAATCTAAGCTAATTATGTATTCTAATGTGAACTTTAGGCATTAAGTAATGGTCTACGACTATCGTAGGGCAGGTTATAACTTGAAATTGTTTGGATATTCATAGGGCAATGGGTGAAGACCTTGAAATTAGTTGGTGAATTCTTGTTAATGCATCATAAATTAAGCCTTGAAGTCAAAATCTTATGATATAGTGGGTTATGGAATATAATTAACTTTGAATTATGAAATAAAAGTAGGACTGGAGTTGGCGTTGTGTTGATATTAAATTATGGAATATGACGTGTGAGATGTTATTGCGTAAAGTGAATGGTCAATGGTCAGAGGTTATATGACTAACTTAATTCATAAGAAAGAGAAAGACAAGCTTGAAAATTTAGAATAAAATGAGCCTCATAAACGGAGGATGAGAAGCCTTGTGCTACCAGTCTTGCTTTGTGTCTAGCAATGCTGCCATAAGTATGCTTCTTCAGTCTAAAAACCAAGTATTTCCAATCAAGATTTTTTTCCTAGAGGTAGCTCTGTGAGAATCCAAGTTTTGTTTCTCAATAGAGCCAAAAATTCTTCCAACAATGCTGCTTTCCAAATGGGAATCAGCAAGGCCTCAAGGGAAAATCTTGGTATGCAATCAAGAGATATAGTGAACACATTAGGCTTGAAAGTGCCTGCTTTACTCCTAGTGATAATCTTGTGAGATGGTTTGGCAGGAACATGAATAGTTGGTAAAGGAGAAGGTGAGTCAGTACGTAGAGAGTATCAGTGGGTTGAGGAGTTGTCATGATGATGATGACCAGGTGTAGATACAGCAGAAAGAAAATTATGATCAGGAGAATGGACACCAAGAGCAGGAGAATTAGCCGGTTGAGCTGATTGAGGAACAGGAAAATTGAGAGGGTGAGATTGGGAGCATGTAGGTGTAGGTTGAGAATGATTTAAAGGAAAAACTTGTAGTGGGACTGAGGAAAGAGGAGGGGAAATTCAGATGGTGAAGTAGTATTAGTATGAAGAGTCACTGGCTTAGGGAGATGTGGAAAGGACAGTTTATCAAAAATATATATCTCTTGTAGTGGGACTGAGGAAAGAGGAGGAGAAATTCAGATGGTGAAGTAGTATTAGTATGGTTTTGTAACCTTTGCGAGTGTTACTATATAAAAGAAAAGTGGGTACATAAGATATAGCTTCAAGCTTATGTTTGTTGTAGGGCCTCAAAAGAGGGTAACAAAGGAAGCCAAAATGGATGAACTCTAGATAATTTGGTTTAGTATTCAATAATTTTTCAAAAGGAAACATGTTTGCAAAAGATCAACCCCTATAGTACCTGAATCCATTTCTTCATATTACAGGTTATGGACCTCATAAATCACTTTGCAAAAGCTCTAGATGGTTATTACTATAAAACTGAAACACAAGCGTCATAAGGTAACCTATGATCCTTAGCAACACAAGATATGTAAAATGTTGTAACAGAATAGAACAATTGTGTAATCGAGATAAACAGAAACGTAAAGAAGACACATATTTACGTGGTTCACCAACATTGCGTTGGCTACGTCCACGGGCAGAAAAGGAGAACATATATTATTCAGAGTGTTTTCAGATTATAGAGTTATGTGCCCTACTTCTATATAAGTAGGCACACAGACGACGGGCTAGGCCCAACACAAAATTAGGACCTAAAACATAAACATGTCACAGCGAAACCCCCGTTCGGCTAACGGCAAACTATAATGGATTCAAGGCATACTAACAAATCTCCACCTTGACTTGAATTCTCCCTTGCAGACGCATCATTACAATGCCAGACGAATAGCTTGCCTCAGATTTGCCCTCCTCGGACAATTAACAACTCATGACATTAAGCAAGTCCAAACAATGTTGAAACTTGCTCTCCGGAACCGGCTTGGTGAACATACCAGCGGGATTACCAGTAGTACCTACTTTCTTCACCTCAATTCTCTTCTCATTCTTCACAAAATGATACCTCACATCAATATGTTTGGTCCTCTCATGATGGACTTGATCCTTGGCTAAACAGATAGCGCTCTGACTGTCACAAAACACAACAGCTTGCTCTTGATGTAGACCAAGATCACCAACTAGTCCTTTCAGACATATTCCCTCTTAAGCAGCTTCTGTTAACACCATATACTCTGCTTCAGTCGTAGACAAAGTAACTGCGGCCTGCAAAGTTTCCTTCCAACTAATAACGGAACCACCAAGAGTGAAAACATAACCAGTCGTAGATCTTCTACAGTCAACATCTCCAGCATAATCAGAATCAGAATAACCAATCACAGAACAGTGAGTATCACTCCCATAAACGAGACCAACATAAGACGTACCTCTCATGTAGCGAAAGATCCTCTTTACAGCCTGCAAGTGCTCATTCCCAGGCTGCCCCATGAACCTGCTAACAACACTAACATCGTGTGCTATGTCGGGCCTAGTGCAGACCATAGCATACATCAGACTCCCAACAACATTCGAGTACGGAACTCGAGACATGTACTCCTCCTCAGCTTCAAATTTAGGTGCATGATGAGATGACAAATGAATATTTATGGCACTCGGAGTATCAATAGCCTTTGATGTAGTCATGTCAAATATTGACAAGATCTTCTCAATGTAGCTCTTCTGTGACAAGGAAAGCTTCTTCTTTTCTCTATTCCTAGATATCTCCATGCCCAGAATTTTCTTTGCAGCACCCAAATCCTTCATATCAAACTCAGCACTGAGGTGAGCTTTCAACTTTTGAATTTCATACTTCGACTTTGCAGCTATAAGCATATCATCCACATACAGAACAAGATAGACCATGGAACCATAATCAGCTTTGTTATGATATACACAACAATCATACGGACTCCTGCTGTATCCCAGCTGGATCATGTAGCTGTCAAATCTCTTATACCATTGCTTCGGAGACTGCTTTAGTCCATATAAGGACTTCTTCAGCTTGCAAACATAGTCCTCCTTGCCCGGAACCACAAATCCCTCTGGCTGAGCATGTAGATATCCTCCTCGAGCAGTCCGTGTAGGAAAGTCGTCTTCACATCTAGTTGCTCAAGCTCCAAATCATAATGTACAACTATCGCAAGTAACACTCTAATGGAAGTGTGTCGAACCACTGGTGAGAATATCTCATTATAGTCAACCCCCTCCTTCTGTGTGAACCCTCTTGCAACTAGCCGAGCTTTGTATCTAACACCCTCATCTGTTGTGGTCCCTTCCTTTTTCTTGAATATCCATTTGCAAGTAATAATCTTTCTCCCCTTTGGCCGTTTGACCAGCTCCCAAGTCAGATTTTTCCATAATGATTCCATCTCCTCTCCCATTGCAGCGAGCCATCTAGTACGCTCACTGCTCGAAACAACTTCCTTATATGTGGATGGTTTTGCAGTGGATGGTTTATCTTCACCTCACTGGAAACCTGTAGTGCATATGCCAACATGTCCTCAAAACCGTACTTCAGCGGAGGCTTCACACCTATCCTCCTAGCTCTGTCAATAGCAATGCTTCTTTGATGAGCCTCCGGATGGATATCAGAACCAGTAGTTTAAGCAGTAGTGTGTTGATCTTCTCCACCTTGGAGTTGTGATTCACTCTCATTTTGAGTGACTTGCAGCTCCACCTGTTTATCAACACTACCAGACTCCTCTGAACCGACAGACTTCACAACAGAGTTGAGCATAGAATTCTCATCAAACACCACATTTCCGACTGTGAATTACTTTATTCTCCGAAGGTGGCCAGATTCTATACCCCTTAACTCATTCTTCATAACCAACAAATACCCCTTCTTAGCTCTTGGTTCCAATTTACCCTCACTCACATGATAGTAAACAATACTTCCAAATTCTCAGCAACGAGTAATCTGCAGGTGTATTAGACCATACCTCATAAGGTGTCTTGCAGTCAATGCTAGTGTGAGGTCCACAGTTGATCAGGTAACATGCCGTGTTTACTGCTTCTGCCCAAAACTTCCTAGTCAACCCATCCTGGAAAAGAATGCATCTCGCTCTTTCCAGCATTATCTGATTCATGCGTTCTACCACACCATTCTGCTGCGGCGTATGTCTAATAGTGTGGTGGCGAACAATCCCCTCGTTCTTGCAAAACTCATTGAACTCAGACGAACAGAATTCCAAACCATTATTAGTTCTCAGTCGCTTGATCTTCTTCCCTGTCTGATTTTCCACCAAGGTTTTCCACTGTTTGAATTTCTTGAAAGCGTCACCTTTATGCTTCATCATGAACACCCAAGTCATCCTCGAGTAGTCATCAATCATCGACACAAAATACTTGTGACCTCCAATAGATTCAGCACGTGATGGACCCCAACAATCCATGTGAATGTAGTCGAGCGTCCCCTTGGTCCGATGAACAGCCTTCTTTGGGAACTTGTTGCGATGAAGCTTCCCAAAAACACAGTGTTCGCAGAAATCCAGATTCTTCACTTTGTGCCCAGAGAGAAAATCACGCTTGGACAGAATTTGCATCCCTCATTCCCCCATGCGACCAAGCCTCATATGTCATAGCTTTGTCATACTCTCGGCCGGAATCTCGGATGATGCAGTATCAACAGAGCCTGTCACGATGGAACCTTTCAGAATATACAAGGTACCCCGTTTCAAGACTGTCAGAACCACCTTCGAACCTTTCATAATTTGCATTACTCCACCTTCACCTTTGAAGCTGAATCCCTAACTGTCAAAGGTACTCAGAGATATCAGATATTTCGTCATCTGTGGAACATGCCTGACATCGTTCAAGGTGCAAAACACCCCATCATGTGTCCTTAGTCTGATAGAGCCAATGCCAACCACCTTGCAGACAACACTGTTGGCCATGGTAATATTGCCTCCATCTATCTGCTCATAAGTCGTGAAATACTCCCTGTGCGGACACAGATGGTACGATGCTCCCGAGTCAAAAATCCACACATTGTTGCAGTCAGGCTAGTCATCTGCAACCAGCGCCAGGTTTACTTCAGAGTCTGCGTCATCAGCTTCTGCCATAGTTGCTGAACCATTGGCATCCCCTTTCTTGCCCTCTTTCCTTTTCTTCTTTGGACAATTATATTTCCAGTGTCCTGGTTCTTTACAATATCTACAGATGTCGCCGGGTTGGAAACCTTTCGATCCCCCTTTTGATTTTGTCATTTTCTTTCCAGATTTCTTCTGACCTGTACCCGTAGTAGATAATCCCGACGCCTGACTTTCTTTGGCTGAACTTGTTGCCTGTTGCCGATCTTCTCTGATGTGGAGAGCAGATCGAACATCTTCCAGAGCTAGAGTTTCTTTCCCAATCATAAAAGACTCAACGAAATTATCATACGACTCAGGCATCCTCATCTTCTACTTTAACTTCACGGCTTCCTCCTTGCCGTCTTTCTTCTGGAGACCGATTTATTTGGAAACAGTTCTTCCGAGATTACGCAAATCCAGCAGAATTTTATTCAGATTTTTCAGATGGTCCCGAACGGGCGTACCTTCCTGCATGCGTAATCGGAACAGATGTTGCTTCAAGAGCAAATTATTGGTTAGAGACTTCGTCATGTATAAACTCTCCAACTTCGTCCAGAGGGCAGCCACAGTTTCCTGATCAGTGACTTCGATGATAACTTCGTCAGATAGGCACAACATGATTGTCGAGTGAGCCTTTTCATCTAGGGTTACCCACTCGTCATTCTTCTCGTCTGCCTTTTTCGCCTTTCCTTTTTCAGTTAGCGGCGCCCACAACCCTTGCTGCTTCAGCAAAGATCGCATGTTGATCTGCCATAGACCGAAACTATTTCTCCCAGTGAATTGTCGACCTTCACGTTCAGAGCAGACATCTTGATTGATTAACACAGAAACCCTAAAAGATGCGGAATTCAAAACCCTAGTTCGAAAACCAGACTCTAGATACCAGTTTGTTGTGACAGAATAGAGCAATTGTGTAATCGAGATAAACAGAAACGTAAAGAAGACACAGATTTACGTGGTTCACCAACGTTGCGTTGACTACGTCCACGGGCGGAAACAGAGAACAGATATTATTCAGAGTGCTTTCAGATTACAGAGTTATGTGCCATACTTCTATATAAATAGGCACATAGACGACGGGCTAGGCCTAATACAAAATTAGGACCTAAAACATAAACATGTCATAGGGGATATTATAGTGGAATAAAGCCTTCTTGACAGTGTGTTACGAACTTGAATCCTTCGAGTGGATTCGAACTCCAACAAAATAACTAAATTATGGAAATTTAGAAAACTTGATAAACTAAAGAAAAGGAACTTGATAAACTAATGGAAATGGAAATATACTTTTCTATTCTTCTCTGCTTAATGCCAAACGCTTACAAAAATTTATAGACAAATGATTAACTAACCACTACTACACTATTTAAGATAATGGAGCATAATGAAACATGGGAAACTAATCTATACTACTATGAAGAAATGTGGGAAACCAACTAAGACTAATTGCATTACTAATATAACTAACTTGACATGATCATTTAGTGGTGTGGCAAATACATGCCCGTATCATAGTGTCAGTGGCCAATGTGCTTGTGCCACAAATCTAGGCTAACTACAACTGTACTAGAAGAAGATAAAGCTGAATCTGAACAAACATGATATTCTAAAGACTTTGAGAATGTAGCAGGGACATTGCATTTGCTCCTATTGAGTGAGAAATGATTATCTGGTCTTGATATCTTGGTTTGTGCAAGAAGAAGTGATATAGTCCATGGCCAAGGGTGGATGATTTCCTTGGTGCCCCGACATTTATATCTTAAGCGCGGGAAATAAATAATAAAAGTGGAAACCCGGATTACTTGTAATTTCGGATTTGGATGGGGAGAGTTCAATATTACTTCTGTAGTGGCTGCTCGTAATATTCCAATATAAGCTTGTATTAAATTGTGGGTTCAATTTAATTAGTAAAAAGCTAATTGGGCGAGCCCATATCCAAAACCTTCCATAGATCCCTGTCTGGGCCCAAAAGGAACTTAATATAAATAGGAGAATAAAGGAGACAGAATTATCACAATTTTCATTACTCAAATTTTTCGAAAATTTCAGCTCCCAGCTGTAGGAATTTTCGAATTCTACTCCTTTTCCCAAAAGGATTTCTTCTGTCTTCTTTATTCGAGTCCTAGTATTTTGATAAGATCAGCCCACCCTGATATCGAGATACAGTTCGGGAACCAGAGAGAAGATCCGTGGTCTAGTATTGAAGATCATCACGTGGAGAAGGCGCGAGCAATCGACGATTCTTTGGAGAATCAAATCGGTAACTCTAAACCGTAGAATTCATGTTTTAGGATTTACTTTCTTTGAGCATGAATTATTTGCGTTCTAGCATGCAATTATCTGTTTAACATGTGAATTGATTAATCGCATAATCGGTCAAATAGATCCTATCTGATTTATTTGTTTTGTACAAGTCTTCCGCTGTGCAAGGGGCACCAAACCCCATCAATTGGTATCAGAGCCAATTTTTGGCTCTGATTATGTGAATTAATTTCATGTTATGTGAATTGCTTGAATGCATGATTTCTTCGCCGCGTGTTTGTTTGTTTGTTGTTTAGTTTTAATTGACAAAACGTAAAACACGAAGCATCGAAGAAACTAATTCGGTGGAATCTAATTCATTTATAAAGCAATCATTGCAATATTGCAATGATTACTTGGATTAGATGAGTTTTGTTTATTATTTGCCTTACGTGAACTAAATTTCCAAGTCGGCAAATTCAAGAACTGCTGCGTGTTCACCGCCTTCGGTAATAGATTGTCGGGAATTCGCGACAGCTGCGGAGAATTGCTGCGGAGAGGTGTCGACGCAGCAGCGTCGGAGATCACCGGGCAGCAGCGCCGGCGGCTGCAGAGACGACGTCGCACAAGCGACGACGCAGCAGCAGCGCCAGAGGCGTCGCAACAGTGAACAGCAACACCGGAGCAGCTGCGACACGGCGGCAGCGACGTCGGAGATGTCGCAGCAGCAGCAATGGTGGTTTCACGAGGCAGCAGCACCGCTGACGCCGGAGACGCGACAGCAGCTCCAGCGGAGCGACGTCGACGCAGCAGCGTCGGAGACGTCAGGCTCGGTGGATGCGTGAGACGGAGAGGGAAGGCTAGCTTGATGCAGGCGGCGATGGCGGTCTGAGTAGGAGCCCTTCGTGGGCAGTTCCCGGGCTCGAAAGACAGCGACCTTCGTGAGCAGCCGGCGTCGGAGAAGTCAGGCTGGCCAAGCTGCATCGGCAGCTCAAGCTCTCGAGCTTGACAGTTTGCGTGAAGCATAACAGCGGCTGTGATTCGAGTGGGAGCTCTTCGCGGGCAGTTTCCCGGCCTCGAGTTTGACGTCGCATTACCTCGTTCCGTGACTTCGCTTTCCAAATTTGATTAGGGTTTCCTAACCCTTGCATTAATTTTGGAAAGTATTCCGGATTAATTTGGAAATAAGATTTGAATATATCTTGTGGACTTTATATATTATATAAGATTTGATTTTGTATTAAATCATGGATTAATTATAGATTTTATCCTTATTTTATGGATTTGTAGGGATTTAATTCCTAGATGAATCCTAGTTAAATTTGGATAATGACAATTTAATTTTTATTTATATCCTATGGATTAATGTGGATATATCCTAGACAAATCCTAGTTGGATTTAGATAAATATAATATTATTTTATTCTTATCCTATGAGTTTATATGAATTTTTTCATAGATAAATTCTAGATGGATTTGAATAATGATAATATAATATTTTATTCTTATCTTATAGATTTATATGGATTTGTTCCTTGATAAATCTTGGATAGATTTGAATGATTATAATATAATATTATCTTATTCTATGGATTTATATGGATTTATTCCAAGATAAATCCTAGATGAATTAGGATAAACATTTATATTAATTTATTTTATCCTATAGATTTGAATAGATTTAATTCTATTAAGACAAATCTTAGATGGATTAAAATAAGTATTAATCCAATTTATCCTTATCTTATGGATTTATATCCTAGATAGATTAGGATAAAGATGATATATAAGAAATCCTTATTTAATTGAATTTAGATAAATTTATTTATCTAAGAAATCCTAAGAAATGTTTAATATATTCTGGATGTCTATTCTAAATAGAATAAAGATTTGTATAAATCTTGGTTGATAGGATTTTATTTTTATCTTATGGATAATGATGGAACTGATTCTATCTAGTAATATCCTAGTACGATTTAAATAATGATAATCTTAGATCAACGTTATCTTGAATTGTAGGATTTGATTTTATCGAAATAAAATCTTGAATAATCCTAAATGGATTTAGATAGTTAACTCTATCTTGATAAATCCTATCAGTAATTGGATAATTATGATCCAATATAAAACTTAATTATTTAATTGATTCTCCCTTGACTAGATTAAATAATTTTCGATAATTATCAGGAACTTAATATAAATAGGAGAATAAAGAGACAGAAATAACACAATTTTTCATTATTGTATTTTTCAAAAATTTCAGCTCCCCAGCTGTAGGAATTTTTGAATTCCACTCCTATTCTCAAAAGGATTTCTTCTGTCTTCTTTATTTAAGTCCTAGTATTCTAGTAAGATCAGCCCACACTGATATTGGAGTACAGTTCGGGGAACCAGAGAGAAGATCCGTGGTCTAGTATTGAAGATCATCTCGTGGAGAAGGCGCAAGCAATCGTCGATTCTTTGGAGAATCAAATCGGTAACCTTAAACCGTAGTATTCATGTTTAGGATTTACTTTCTATGAGCATGAATTATTTGCGTTCTAGCATGCAATTATATGTTAAACATGTGAATTGATTAATCGCATAATCGGTCAAATAGATCCTTGTCTGATTTATTTGTTTTGTACAAGTCTTCCGCTGTGCAAGGGGCAACAAACCCCAGCATAAATTACAAATAGAATTAACAGATATACAGTAGTAGTTTTGTATAAGAATTTGGATATATATCTTACTTACATATGATGGTATGTGCTCCATGCAGTTTATCCAGAAACGCATTTTGTCCATCGCTGTCGTATATGGATTTTGGACTTGGTTGTAGTTTAGGACATGTTGCATATTCCTTACTCTGGATTGCTTCACTTTCTGAATCCAATCGGCGTTAACAAAAACACCAGTTACCCTTTGGTCGAATGTAGGTGCACCTCTAAATAAAATCAGATGCATTGCCGTCAAAAACTTAATGATCGTGTGTTTGTCCCAAAAGAAAACAGGATTCAGACCCCATTTTACCCGCATCTCGTACGTTTACGTTGCCCTGCATGAAAATATAGTAAATTTACAAATTAGTTTTTAGTTAGGGATTTCAAAAGAATATCGTAAGAGTTATAACAACAGATGGTACCTATCATCTATTTGTCGTAGAAAGTACATGTCTATGGATTCTGGGATCCGAGGTGTGCGATTCGGGAATGCAAAGCCTAAGACATATTTGATTAACTCCCCGATATCCTCGATATCATGCCTCTGTTGGGTTCGGACGTTGCTGTCTGCGGTCTGCCTACTCGTACAATCGACTATGTCGATGATCATAATATTTAGATAATAGTTTTATGGATGTTTATGCTATTGTATATACATGCCTTGTAAGTTACATATAAAACAAGTATTAAAATGCTAAATAGTACTCTCCTTGTCCCATTAAAAATGAAACGTTTCCTACTCTAGTTTTTCATCTCCCTTACTTACTCTCTCTTTATTAACTCACAAAATAACACTACATAAAATCCCGTGCGGATTTCCAAATGTTTTATATTTAATGGGACAGAGGAAGTATATCATAGTATAGTAATTATGTGTTGAAATATTGATATGTTCTATACATTATCATAATCTAGATCAATATGCTCTGTGCAGTTTTCATAGAAACGTAACTTGCCCACTCCTGAATTTTGCACGTTTTTAGTTCAACGTTCCTTCCTTTGTTTAACTTGATTTTTGTTCACAAAAGCAGAGGTAACAATCTGTTCGAGGTGTTCAGATGCGTATTTTAAACAACACTAGATAGACACATCATCCGGAACAAGTGTATCATCTCATACTTCTTCCATAATAATACTGGATATTGCACGAATACACTTTTGCGCATTTAGGTCACGGTTTAAGACAACAATCATGTTACGAGATCTTTGATGTCATCACTTTGTCATGATATTTACCATGGCAGTGAAATACTCTAATGCCAGAAACGATGGGACCAAAAATACTCATGAAATCTGATTCAATATAATCCCACCAGTGCGTGGGATGTCTTAAATCGGTAAGTGTTGAACATTGCTTTTGTCCTTTAATAACATCATTTCTAGCCAAGCCTTCAAAGTATAGTCTATTTTGCCGACTATCACTAAATGCTTGTTCGAGTCTAGGAATCATCTCCAAGGTATTCGAATTCTCGATATTGTTGAATCCATTATGAACCATATAAGCATTATAGTCCATGTGTAAGCAGCTTATCTTAAAAATCCTTGAACCTGTGATGAACATGATTTTACAATATGTGTCGCATCCACGTGCAATTTTCTTATCACGAGAAGACTGAATTAATCGCTTCATGTGCGTGTAATATCCATGAAATATTAAAAAGTATGACGTATTTGGTCTAAGACCATTAGACACACAGTGCTGAAAGAGAAACCACTACAACTTAGCCGCATCAACGTGCGGTTTTCTAATTATGTGAAAATTGAAAATTAATCGCTTCATCTGAGTGAATGAAACTATATCGGTTGGAGGGATCTAATTTAAATAGCATGAAATTAGGGTAATAAGATTATTATAAGTGTAATAAGATTATTACAAAGAAATACAGTGAGCAGTTTTTACATTACCTACCCAATGAATTTGTAAGGGATGATCAATTTTATGATTAAACAGAAGAAAGTCAATCACTGGTACATGCCTAACAATCATGGTGGTTTATACATCTGCAACGGAACAATGCCTTATCTCATTAAATATTTATTTTTAATCTACGTCCAAAAGAAATGATCCAATATTAAGAGACAGAGGGAGTATGACATATTTGGTTAGTATAAGACTATTAGACACGCAGTGCTGAAAGAGAAGCCAGTGCAACTTAGCAACATTCATGTGCCATTTTCTAGTTATGAGAAGACTATAAATCTAATCGTTTCATGTGAGTGAATGAAAAGTTGGGCTGAAGTTTATTCGACAATTAACCTTAAAAATATTTTATCTTTGTTTGTCTTTTGTAAAATTACTAGTTTTATATTGTGTGGAATGATTTCAAATGAAGTTTGTGTACATTACCATAATAATATATATGCTGTTAAATTATTTTTAATAAAGTCTCATTAGTGTAACACTAGTGCTATGCACAGAAGTTAATTTAATTTTATACTGTATAAGTTTAAAATTTTACAAATTTAAGTAACTTCTTTATGCCATAAAACATAATAGAAATAGACACAACAACAATTTAGCCTTAGCCTTGTACAAATAATGAAAAAGTAAGTAAATTCACAAATAATACCATTCCGTAATATTATTGTTTGTGATAATAAACGTGGAATTAAATTAAAATATGTATTAGAATGGTCAAATTATAATAAAAAAACTTATTAGTATAAAACAACATTCACCTATACATATAAAAGTGAGTTTATCAATATAATAATTGTCTGATAGAAGATAGAAAAACATATCAGTAGCATAAAACAACATTCACATATAAATTATAGTTTCATTTAATTATTAATTTACCAAATTGATAATATTGTTCTTATTTATTAAATCTGTATACTTAAATTAGTATTACTATAACATCCATCATGCATATGTAAATCTATACTTAATAAAAAAGGACTTTTGGGGGTAATAATGACTTATTTGTATATATTTTTTGATTTTGAAAATTGTTTGATTTTATATTGTTTTTATAATCATGATTTTATATATTTATAATTTTAGATTTGTATTACGATATTGTTTATCATTTCATAAATTTATTTCACATTATAAAATAAGTGTGAAGAAAGTTATTTCAAATTTACAATACCAAGTTATATATTAAAAGCACTAGAATTCTCATGCCGTTTCTTTAAACATTGGAATATGAAATGGATCAAGATAAATTTTTGCTCACTGTATACTAATGAATTTAATATGAACAATTATAGTTCAAGTTTCTTCCTTTGGTCAATTTTCAACGGCTTTTAGTATTTAACATTTACATGATTATATCCTAAATTTTGCTACGTTTCTGACATTGTTTTCTAAATCTTAAGCCTATAAATATATGCATGTGGAAGTTTATCGCTCAATCATACTACGGCTACGGAATATTATTTTCTATTATGTTTTTCATTAAATATTATGCAAAACTTTTTCTCTTTTCTTCTAGCATTTCAGCATTAATAATGTTCTAAATATGTTTATGTTGCGCCTTCAACTTGCTCGGTCAACTATTTTGTGATAGTGGTCTTGAGGATTGTTTTTTTTTGTTTGATTTATTTTTGATATATTTATATAATACGTTAAATAAACAGTTGAACAGTTAAATATACATACCTACCTCAATGTAATAATACCCGCTTTTAATTATCTTAGTTTTTAAGGTTTTTGTCGGGCTAATTTCGTTTAAATTAAATGAAATTGTTACTATTGGCTGTTGACTTGCCTAAGCAGTACTATTAAATTTCAAAATGACTAAATAAAGGGCGGCTAATGAATTAAGAATGGATACAAGTTTAGTAAACAGTTGGTGGTACATAGGTGATACTAAGTTCACATCTCGATTTAGAATCTATATGCACCTCAAAGCTAAGTTTAGCTTACATAAATGAATACACTTGAACATGAACTACTAGAACTAGTGTGTTGCTATCACGTCATTACACATACGTTAATGATCTATGGATCACAAATGTTGAGGTTATGCAAAATTATACGAAATGTTGAGTATATGTGTTGGGCCTGAGTATTATTCTTTAATTAGAAGGTGCTTTGTAGTGGGCCGACAGCTTTGGTAAATTGAATGGGCTGGGGTACATTATTAAATTCTATGTCTTGGGCCTAGTAAAATAATTTTATTGGAGGGATTTAGACGTTCATGACAAAAATAAGGATCCAAAATAAAAGCGTCTGCTGAATAAATTTGAAATAAGGATGCAAAATAATAGCGTCTGCTGAATAAATTTTGAGACGCTTTTTAATATTTCCTTTATATCTGTAGGGGATCAGACTAGGAACAAATTCACTACTTATCAAGACCTATTTGTTCTTCATTAGGAGAGCTCAGTCAAACTCTAACCATGCGACTGATAGTATCAAGATTACAAAGTTCGAATACAAGAATGCAAAGTCTAGCTATTACAATCAATATCGAACCCTAGCTAAATCTTGAATCTCCACAACCTGCACACTTAATAAACTTGTCAGTAAGACAAAACCAGATCCTCTCGGATCTAAACCAGTTAATCAAGTGAACCACAGATCAAGAAGGAATACAGAATAGATCAAGGTAGTTGCAGCCACCCGCCTATAGAACAAGTCTATTCACCAGAAACCTAAATCCAAGTGAGCAACCGTTGAATCCACAAGTGATTCACCTCACACCGCAGAGATCAACACCAAGAACTCCTTCACACCGGATCTAGGACTCAAGAACACAGCCTCACACGAAATCTCTCACACACCAAAACCCTAGGTCTCACAACACAACCGACAACCAAAGCAGTTGCCTCCACCAGTCAACACCTCTGTCAATCGCATAGAACCACCGCGAATAACCACAAGGAAACCACCGGAGAAGCCATCGGAGAAGAAGAGTAAACAGAGAGAAGAGAGAGTATCTCAGAGTGGAGAGAGAGAGAGAGTTGAATGAATGAATGAGACTCAAAGAGTCTCCTCTCACATAACTAACACACATCACAATCCAACGGCTCAGAGCCTTGATCCGGGTGGGTGTACACATGGCATCATCTGGAGGTAGAGGTAAGAAGATTGGGCTTAGCCCAAACTAATGTCACATGGGCTACATCAATGAACAACCCAAATGAAAGTCCACCACAAAATATTCAACATACTCCACCTTGGACTTCATTCTGGGAAACCAACTCGCACTATAGGCTAAGGTTTAAATCATCATAGCCTACAAGACAGTTTCCTTAGCACCAAAGGACTAAGTCCACAAGCATTTTGGAAACCACCAGATTGCCTTTAGACACCAGAGGGGCTGACACCCATTAGTCTAAAGGACTTCATGCCTCAAGCCACTTATCACCCTTACCACAGCTGATAAGAAAGCTGAGGTCTTTCCCCCAGGACATGCAACCTATCCTAGATCAAAATACAAGTATTTAATGCAGAAAATAAGCTTTTCTAAGGGTAAGGGCTTAGTTCTCATGTCAGCTGGGTTTTTATCTGTATGCACTTTTAGAAGAAAAACTTCACCCTTTTCTACAATATCTCTGATGTAATGAAATCTTACATCTATATGCTTTGTCCTATCATGGAAAACAGAATTTTTACATAATTGTATTGTAGACTGAGAATCAGAAAAAATAGTAGGAGAATCCTTCACAAACTTAAGTTCAGAGAGTACCCCCTTTAACCACACAGCTTCTTTCATTTCTTCAGTGATAGCAATATATTCTGATTCAGTAGTGGAAAGAGCCACTATATGCTGCAATTGAGACTTCCAACTAATACATGACCTGCATACAGTAAACACATAGGAAGTAGTTGACTTTCTCTTATCTCTGTCATTAGCATAATTGGAGTCTACATAACCAGTGAGGTTCACCCCTTCATCACACTTGGAGTAGCACAACCCAAACTTGGTTGTATTCTTCAAGTATCTCAAAAGCCATTTCAAAGCTTCCCAATGCACAGGGCCTGGATTGGACATGTACCTGCTAAGGCATGAGACAGCATAGGCTATATCTGGCCTAGTGCTCACCATCAAATACATCACAGAGCCAATGTCATTAGCATATGGAATTCTCTTCTTAGCATCAACTTCAGTCTGAGACTTAGGGCACAAGTCTTTACTCAACATAAAATGGGCAGCTAAAGGCACAGAAGCAGGTTTAGCATCAAACGTGTTAAAATTTTTCAGAATTTTGGGCAGGCATATCATGAATCACATTTGGATTTTCTTCATTAGGTGTCTCATTAGGTGTAAAGACTGGATAAGTATTCCAGAAAGGCTACTCCACCTCACTTGGAGCACCACTGGGATGCTCCACACCAGTGAGTGTATTTGAGGACTCCACCTCATTGAGGGATTCATTGTCCACATCTATAGGATCTGGGTTACTTGTCAATCTTAAACAGGGGACTTCATCTTCATTGAAGACTACATCTCTACTTATTATGACCTTGAACCCAGGTTCATCCGTTAGCTAGACTCTATAACCTTTGACACCTTCAGGATAACCTTGAAAAACAACTTTCCTAGATCTAGGCTCAAGTTTATCAGACTTAGTATGCACAAAAGCAGTACAACCAAAAATCCTTAGATGAGAAAAGTTAAGAGGCTTTCCATAAAACACATATTCAGGACACTGACCAACCAGAGGCACAGAAGGAGACCTATTCACCAAATAAGTAGCATTTAATTAAGCCTCACCCCAAAAATTTTTTGACAAACCAAACTTAGAAAGCATGCATCTCACTTTATCAAGCAAAACTGTTCATTATCTCAGTAACCCCATTTTGCTGAGGGGTATAAGGCACAGTCCTATGTCTTTTGATTCCAAAACCATCACACAAGTCATCCATTTGATTATTACAAAACTCCAGGCATTATCATTTTTAATAGCCTTAATTTTCTTGCCAATCTGAGTTTCAATCAAAATTTTCCAAGTTTTCAGTTTTTCAAACACCTTAGACTTGTCTCATGAGAAAACACCAAACTTTTCTTGAAAAATCATCAATAACAGACAAGAAATAAACACATCCAGAGTGAGAAGACACAGAAGCAGGCCCCCAAACATCCATATGCAAATATTCCATAATACATGTACTCACATTTGCAGGTGCAGGAGTAGAAGGAAAGGAGACCCTATGTTGTTTACCCAGCACACAAGAATCACAGAAAGGCAACTCACTTTGAACATCATTATCAGACAGGATGACATGCTTTTTCAGAAAACTTAGGCCTTTAGCACTCATGTGACCTAGCCTATTATGCCACAACATAGTTCTATCAGATTTAACAACATTGGCAAAAGCTTTTTCACATGTGAGAGGCACAGCAGTACAGACATATAAACCACACTTCTTTTTAGCTTTGAACAAACACATAGATCCTTTGCAAATTTTCAACAGCCTTCCCCCCACTTTCCCCCATACCCTCATTTTCAATAACAGTACAAGACATCAAGTTATAGCACAGATCGGGAACATATCTCACATCCTTGAAGTTGAGCACATAACCATTTTCAAACTTCAAACACACAGTGCCAATCCCAAGAATTTCACACTTCTTGTCATCAGCCATAGGCACAAAGGTTTTAGTTAAAGGTTTAAGCTCAGAAAATACTTCCTTGAAAGGACTCACATGATAAGTACATCCAGAATCACATAGCCAATCATTAGATTTAAAGGGGCAAGTAGGAGAAGCATTTACAAATTGCAGATCATGCACCATGAACACAAAATCATTTACATTGTCATATGTAGCAACATTGACAAGGGTTTCAACCTGAGAATTGTTGTTGGGGAACTTATTCTTCTTAGGCTTAGTACAATCTTTGTTATAGTGCCCAACATCTCCACAGTTGAAACACTTCCTATAGGTTTTAGGATCCTTACTTCTAGACCTAGACCTAAATTTTTTCCTAGAGTTTGAGGTATTACCAGAACCACTACTGGGCTCATTGTCCCCTCTAGATTTAGATCTTCCTCTGACATTCAAAACCTTATTATAGGCATTCTTATCAGCAGCTCTCTCCTTAAGTTCAAGTTCTTTAGATTTCAGGGAGCTAATGATGAGGTCTAGAGGAGCAGAATCCCTACCATACTTTATGGCAGCCTTAACATCACTATAGGAATCAGGTATGACATTCATGAGGGCTATGCTAGTGTATTCATCTATAGTTTTATCACCCGAACAAGCTTCTGAAACCTATCCACATTGTCATCAATATCTTTTGCAAGATCAAGCTTAAATTTAAACAACTTTTCAAGCAAATACATTCTAGAAGACATAGAGGTTTCAGTATACAGAGTATCAAGCAATTTCCACATTTCAGCAGCAGATTCCTCATGATCAACTTTCCTAATCACAGAATCAGACAGATTTAACACAATAGTAGCCCTAGCCAACTCATTCATTTCATCTTTTTTGTCCTGAGCAGTATCCTCAGGCAAAGTACCATCAACAACTTTGAAAACTTTTTGCTGAATCAAAACACATTTCATTTTCTGTTTCCAAATAGCAAAATCATTTTTACCATTATAGGGAACCACACCAACAGGTTGAGCCATTTTAGCAAGAATATTTGCAAGAACACAGGAAGCAAGACAGAAACACAAGGCCTTAGAAACCTGAGAACACAGAGACATACACAGTAGCACAAGAACTAGCACACAACTTTCACAGAACAGTTAAAGATCTCAAATCCTTGACTGTCACGAGCAAAACTGGCCAAGGCTATCCCAGCTCGCAATCACTCATTTCTGGAGAGCGTAGGGGGTCACTTGGGCAGTGTAAAATGCTTGGTGGTCAAGTAAAATGAGATCACAAGATCACAAGAACAAGCACTAACAGAAGCAAGACACAGAGAAAGCACAGAAAAGTCCTAAGCCTTTGCCGGAGGCTGTCTACCAGAAACAAGAACCCAAGCGTATACATGGCACTAAACAGAAAAGAAAAGAACAAAAGATCAAGCCAATTTACCAGAGCGAACCCTCACTCGAAGGAGGATTCCACTTGCCCACCTCCTTAAGCGACTTGGCGTGCTGTCCTAGTCCCCCCGTGACTCTGATACGACTATAGGGATCAGACTAGGAACAAATTCACTACTTACCAAGACCTATTTGTTCTTCATTAGGAGAGCTCAGTCAAACTCTAACCATGCGACTGATAGTATCAAGATTACAAAGTTCGAATACAAGAATGCAAAGTCTAGCTATTACAATCAATATCGAACCCTAGCTAAATCTTGAATCTCCACAACCTGCACACTTAATAAACTTGTCAGTAAGACAAAACCAGATCCTCTCGGATCTAAACTAGTTAATCAAGTGAACCACAGATCAAGAAGGAATACAGAATAGATCAAGGTAGTGGCTCAGCCACCCGCCTATAGAACAAGTCTATTCACCAGAAACCTAAATCCAAGGGAGCAACCGTTGAATCCACAAGTGATTCACCTCACACCGCAGAGATCAACACCAAGAACTCCTTCACACCGGATCTAGGACTCAAGAACACAGCCTCACACGAAATCTCTCACTCACCAAAACCCTAGGTCTCACAACACAACCGACAACCAAAGCAGTTGCCTCCACCAGTCAACACCTCTGTCAATCGCATAGAACCACCGCGAATAACCACAAGGAAACCACCGGAGAAGCCATCGGAGAAGAAGAGTAAACAGAGAGAAGAGAGAGTATCTCAGAGTGGAGAGAGAGAGAGAGTTGAATGAATGAATGAGACTCAAAGAGTCTCCTCTCACATAACTAACACACATCACAATCCAACGGCTCAGAGCCTTGATCCGGGTGGGTGTACACATGGCATCATCTGGAGGTAGAGGTAAGAAGATTGGGCTTAGCCCAAACTAATGTCACATCGGCTACATCAATGAACAACCAAAATGAAAGTCCACCACAAAAAAAGTATAAAGTTAGGATTCATAAACAATAAAGTAAAAAGGGAAGGACAAAAAAGTTATGATAAATAGATATAGACTATTGAGGGATCAGAGCACTTAGGATTCAATAATAACCGGGACCTCTTTTTATTGATTGGATGTGAGATGGCTAATCTCAGAGGTAGAAGCCAATACAAGTACAGTGTCAAGATTACACACTAAGTATAACGCTAGAGGATACAATCAGAAACCCTAGCTCTAGTCTAGCCTTCAATGAAGCTGGACTTGAAGCTCCTCCGGATTGAATCACCTGCACACTTAGAAGAAGAGTTAGACACACAAAACAAGATCCTTACGGATCTAAGAAACTGGATGGAACTAAGCAACTATGAAAGAACAGTAGGAATATGGCTCAGGTCACAACGGTGACTGCACTAGGCCAAGGACCTCCCCACACGCTTCTACCACAAGTCACAAAGTGAGAACCAGTTGAATAAACTCAAGGACCAGAAACCTCAGTTTCACCGAGTGCCTACTCTACACAAGGATCAACCCCAGTCTCCTGGAACGCAGCTTCTCAACACAGAGAACCTCAGAAGAAACCTCCAATCACAACAAAATCCAACACGGAAGTTGGACTAAACTCTAGATCTAGGAAGGAGCACTTAAGAACTCACTTCACTCAAGATCTAACCGATGAACCTCTCTAGAACCGAGAATCAACGGTGGAAACAAAAGATCGGAGAAGATCGCCGGTGAATAAGGCCAGAATCTTAGAGAGAGGTTAGAGAGAAGTCGGAGCAGTTTACAAGAGAGAGAAACGTCTGGATTAGAATGAGAGTGTAACCGAAGAGTCAAGAGACTCATAACAAACACACACATTTAATCCAACGGTCTAGGAGCACGATCCATGTGGAGCTGCTACGTGGCAAGCATCGGCACCACCAAAATAAGTAACAGGCCTGCACAGGACGGGCCGAACTTATTATTGACATTGGGCCACATATTAATTAAATGAGACAAGTCCAATATGATTAATATACAGTCCAACACACAAATAGTCCACATAATATTCAACAGACTATTTGTATATGACGGATGAAAAAAGAAATATGGTCTACTTCTATAGGACGGAGAAAGTATATCGTTCCTAAAATAAACTTATAGACGCTCTTAAAAAGTGTCTTTAAACAAAAATTAGAGATACTATTAAAAACATCCCTATATGTACAACTTAGACACACATTGAGGCGTCTCTAATAATAACAGTAAAAGATACATTGAGATGTCTCCAATTATAACATAGTAGATAATAACCATAATATCTGATAAATTCTACTTGGAATTCAACAAAATTTTTTTACTTAAATCTAGTGAAGTACAATAAATTAGAAAAACCAACCATATCCAAATTTGATACAAATGAGAAGCTGTACAATGTGATCTACATGAACCTGGAATTGAATTAGACAGTACTTGTGAGCAATTGAACCAGCAAAGATCACACCCACTCGGGCAAACTGTCAAACACTTGGAATGTAACAGTAAACAAAATAAGAATGAAGACTCCAGAGATTTACGTGGTTCGGTTCAATGAACCTACGCTCCACGGGGAGAAGATAGTGCCTGTAATGATCACAGAAGCAGAAAGAAATTTACAAGATTCAACTTTAGCACACAAGCTCTCGGCTAGACTCACACACATACACAATCAATGCTATTCCCTTGCTCTCTATTCTAAGAAAACTCAATCAAGAAAAGATGCAATACTAGCTATTGATTACAAGTGTATCACTCAACTCACTTGATGAAGAAACTCGACTTCTCCCTGTGAATTGCAACTGAATCTTGAAGAATGTTACGAGATGTTAATCCGTTGAGCTGCCCCTTTTTATATCCTCGGCTTCCCAAAATGAATCAGCTTTTCACAACTAATTCAAATAACTCCTCGTAACAGAATTCCCCAACTGTTTGCCAACCTAAAGAAAATTTGAAGTGTTGCTGATTTTGGTCATTAAAACCAGACTCAATCCCAACACTATCATCTATGAAATTGGTTTATTAAAAGTTCCATGTCACTGTTTGTGTGTAGCATAATGAACTACTGCCTTCGTCTATGTCAAAATTGGTTTAGGATGCCTTGATTTGCATTCTCTAATTTTAGTTGGTTGGGACACTGATAATAAAACGCTTTTTTGAAGCGTATTTTAGAAACACAAATTAACATCCTTAATTATATTAAAAATTTCTTAACAGACTTTTTTTTGTCATAGTCTCCTTAACGGTTTCAGGTGCCGGAATGCTGGCCATCACGTGGGTCCGTCTCGGCCCCCCTCCACTTTCTTCCAAAAGCTAAGTTTTATTTGATTTTTGATTTTTATCTTTTGGAAGTAAATTTCGTTTGAACACAAGTGTGCTATTGGGCTCAAAAGTGAATTTAATAAATTGGGCCCAAACATGTATTTTATTATATTTTATTTTATTGAGTAAAGGCCCAACACTTATAATTTAATTAATTTGATATTCAACTTTAATTATTTTGATTGACTCAATATAATATCCATACTTAAAAATTTTCTTTTGAAAGTACTACAAAGTACATAGGGAAATAATTTGTTCTAGTCCCTTCCCCCCGTATTTAAAATTTCGTACTACAAAATAAATACTAGTACTACTTAATAACTCAGTGATACTAATTATCGAATAAAAATCCTTAATCAACCCATCACAACTTCATTTCGATTTATCGGATCCAAACAACTTTGGTCGCATTAAATCCATTCATTAGTTGACTACGCGACAATAATCAAACATATATTCACGTTTGTCATCACCACTCAGCATTTTCAAAATATCACAATTTTTTTAGTAAATTTTGTTTAATCCGATAAATTTAAAGTCAGTATTTTAAAAAAAACTATAAAGTCAGTATTTTAAAAAAAACTAACTTATTTTTCATGGCTAATTTGTGTTCAAAACTTTTGAGATTATTTTTATTGAGTGTTTCAATAATGAAATTGATTTAATAATAAATTAATTGAGTGATGGTACTGAGAAATGAAATATATACTAATGGGACATTTTTATTGAGTGTTTCAATAATGAAATTGATTTAATAATAAATTAATTGAGTGATGGTACTGAGAAATGAAATATATACTAATGGGACATTTTAATAAGTTTTAATATTAAATAAGTTCTTCGATAATAATATAAATGAATGCGAATAACTATTATGAATTTAATTTTTTTATATAATTTTTGCCCTGAATAATCTGATGGGTTAGTCTGAAACTTAATGGACTAAGATTAGGGTTGAAAATTTACAATCCAAAAAGTTTATAATCCGAATAGCCGACACCCAAACAATCCGACAATTTGAACGGGCCGGCCCAAATCCGAACTGGTTAATCCAATTGACATTCCTAGTTCTATATGCCGGATTGAGAATTTAAATCATTTCATCTTCTTGTTTTGTATCTATTCAATGGTTTTTATTTTTATTTTAATTTTTAATTTTTTTATTTTACCTTTTTATAGTTTTGTTGCATACATTTATTTGATATGCCATTTTTTTTTATTAATTGAACTTTTATATCTTTAGTAATATAGTTTATTGTGATTTTAAAAAAAATATTAATGGACTTATTTTGATGGATAAATTAAAATAGTATAATAAAATAAGTTTTTAGGACATATTAGCTAACTAAAATACTGTGTTATTAAAATATCCTAATTTCCAAAATTGGCAATTAAGCCAATTAATCCACATAAATCCCAATTATTGTCATTAATTTTCCACATTATTGGAAAGAACCCAAGAAGTTAAGAAAGAGAGAAGGGAGATATGACTGAGATACTCTTGGGCCTCTTGTTGATTAAATGGGAATTTTAATTCAGTTTTGGGCTTCCATTCCTTGGGCAAACTTTAATTAATATATGGGCCAGATTAACTAAAAGAAATTTAGGAATTTTATTGTATAAATTCATTTATATGGACTTGTTAAATTAATTCCCGAAATATTTAATTGGTGAAATTAACTTAATTCTATATGGAAAGTAATCGCACATTTATTCAAATCTCGGGAGTTAATTACCAAGCTTTTCCGATAAGATACCAGGAGTTGAGCAAGGACGTTTAGGCGCGCAAGCGGCTGGCTGGTCTCGCACATGAATGATCGAAATTATGTGAAAAATCCGAATACGAGATAAACGACTTTAATTAGGATGAAACTTGGAAAAGGAAAGCGACCTCATCCACAACCACATTCATAAAGCCATATAACAAGCTATACTAACATAATGTTCATCTTAAATATATTATAGCTAAAAAACTAAAGAAAACATTAGTTTACAATACTTTAAAATTATTAACAACACAAATTCAAATCAAATCACCATAAGGATGAAGATCTACCTCTCGGGTGGCATGTAGCTAGCGCCTAGAGGTAGGCGAACCACCGGGTGGAGGCATGGGCTGATTGCAGCTACAAAATGACGCCGAATGTGGTGGAGATTCGGCAGGAAAATTTCATGGACGGCGCCATTGAGTTCCAGCTACAAATGTTGCATAAATCTTGTGCAGAGCAGCCGCTGTTTCAATCATGTTGATCCTTTCATCTGCTGAAACGGCTAAACATTTCATTGCCAATTCAAATATTGATAACATGCATTTCTCCTTGGCAAAGTAATGTTGATCTTCCCTTGGTAACAAAGCAGACTCCATTGCTTGAGTTGCAGTATTTTGCTCTAATGCTTCACTTACCCATTGTTTTAAGCTTCTTTCTTCACCGAACATATCCTCCGTTGGCCTCTTTCCAGTAAACATCTCCAGCAGCAGTATGCCAAAACTGTATACATCTCCGTTTATTGACACTTTCCCTTCCATTCCAAACTCTAATAGTAATACATGCATTCAATTTCTTGTTAAGATTAGGTAAAACATTAATATATGATGAAGTTTAAGTTGGAAATCTCCGAATCATGCGTACCTGGTGCTGCATAGCCGATGGTTGCCAATGTTTGCGTTTGAATGATAGTTTCGCCTCTATCGAAAAGCTTGGAAATGCCAAAATCAGCAAGATGGGCAACCATGTCTTGATCAAGCAACACATTGCTAGGCTTTATATCACAGTGAACAACAGGGAATGTATGACCGTGGTGAAGATATTCCAAGGCGGCCGGAACATCTATTGCTACTTTCATTCTCTGTATAAGATCCAGACTATAATTTCCAAGCTCAGACGGCAATTGACCACTCAAACGATTGGAGGACAAGCTCAAAGTAAGAAGGTCTGTGAGAACCCACAAGTTTGGAGGAATGCTAGAATTCAATTGGTTGAAACCTAAGTTAATGACTCTCAAGGATTTAACATCACCTAAGCATTTAGGTATGGGACCCACAAGCATGTTCATGCTTAGGCCCAACTCCCCCAAATGATTCATTTGGCAAAGTTGGTTAGGGATAGACCCTACCAATCGATTGCCATCAAGATGTAGTATTTGGAGTTGCTTCATTTTCCCAATTGTTGGTGGAATGAGTCCACTCAGCTGATTTCTTGCCAAATCTAGATATAGCAAACTGCTTAAATTTCCTATTTGAGAAGGAATGACACTAGTGATGCTGCAGTTTTCTACTTCAATAACCTCAAGAGATGAGGAAAAGTTTCCTAGTGAAGTGGGTAGGATGCCATTTAGTGGATTGCTACTGACTTGCACGTACTTCAAATGTCGACAATTATTTAATGAAGAGAGAAATGTTAATTCCTGAGTTGTGAATTCTGCTCCACTTAAATTGTTTTCCGAAAGGAGAAGTGATTTTAGGAGCTTCAAATTACCTAAGATGGTATAGAGCCACCAAATGAGTAGTCAGCCATCTCCAAGATAGTAAGTTTAGAAGCATTGGCGATAGTGCTTGGAATTGAGCCACTGAGTTTGTTAGAATCCAAAAGGAGCTCTTCAATATTGATTAGTGAGTTCCCCAAATCTGATGGAAGAGTACCTGAAAACTCATTAAATGTAACTCCTAAACCCTTCAAAGTTGATATGTTGAATATGGAAGATGGGATCAATCCGTATAAGGAATTGCCAAGCACATAGAATCTATCAAGTATTGGTAGAGTGCCAATTTCTTGTGGTAATTCACCTTCGGTACATGTCAACAACATAGATAAGGTTACTAACATTTAATTTATATATATATATATAGGGGTGCGTTAAAATGACAACACTCTTAAAATGACACTGTGACACCATGCTAGACTGCAATATTATATATGCTAGACTGCAATAGTATAAACGCTAGACTGCAATCTATAGATTGCGGTCTAGCGTATTGGATATTGTAGTCGGGAAAAATTGCGATCTAGTGTATTGGATATTGCAGTCCGTGAAAATTTACCCTTGAGTATTTTTTATGATTGCCACATGGCAGCTTATTATTCGTCCACATGTACAAATGATTGGCTAGTAATGGTGGTATGGTGTTACTTTAAGAGGTGTTGTCATTTTAACACAATCCTATATATATATATATAGGGTCTTGTTAGGTTGAGATTTTTAGGCCTAATTGAGAATTGAGATGCAACCACAACCACTCATTCGCGCGATGTCAACAGCCTGTAGTTTATGTCAACAGGGGGTATTTTTGTCATTTCAGTTCTAAAATGTTTAAACTGTATTCTAAATACGCTGTAAAACTTTGAACGGTTTCTCAAAGTTCTCTCCCAAGTTTCAGTCGCGATTCATCGCGATTCTAAATACAATTTTGCATCTTCTCTCCTTTTCGTCGCGATTCATCTCCTAATCTTAGATTTCGGTCAGTTTTCTACATCAATTAATTTCGAAAAATGAGGATCGAAGAAATAGTTGAAGCTGAAGCGGCGATTGCATCCAGAAAAAGGCATTCCAAATCGGCGGTTGTTGAATCGACTTCTTCAGGTTAAGAAATTGATTCAAATTTTAAGTATATTGCTTCGATTTTAGTGTATTACAACACATCTGGATTTGTTTTCTTATGAAATCGATTTCTGCTGATTTTTTTTTTGTTGATTAGCGATGGTAGAATCGGAAGAGATGGAAAGGAACAATGCTTCTGGAAAAAACAGAAGAGGACAAGCATCACCTTCCAGTTAAGGATTTGTTTAAATTTTTAAGATTATTGACATTTTATACAATAGCTACTGACCTAGCTATAATAATATATTGTTGACATAGTGTACGATTATTTGAATGATTGTTGACATAATTATATTGACATAGTGTATGCTTGTTACGAAGTGTATGTTTGTTTGAATGGTTGTTAGGATGGTTGTAAAAAACATATGTATGGCTGTAGTAGCATGTCAATAGCTATTGACATAGTGTATGCTTGTTTGAATAGGTGTTGACATAATGATATTGACATAGTGTATGCTTGTTTGACATATTGTATGCTTGTTTGAATGGCTGTTAGGATGGTTGTAGAAAACATATGTATGGTTGTAGTAGTATATCAATAGCTATTGACATATTGCGTGTTTGTTTGAATAGTTGTTGACATAGTCATATTTATGTGAACAGAGTATGCTTGCCATAAACTTTATAAGATAATCAACAGGGTATGTCAACATTATAAACTTAACTATTGACATAATAGTAATAAGATAATTGTTCTTGTTATATATGGGATATACCTGTTAATGACAGAGTATACTTAATGCTTAAACTTTTGTTAATTGTGCTTGGTATATCTATTGACATAATTTTAGTAATATACATGCACTTGCTGTCAACAGAGTATACTTGTTATTGTCATGATATTGTGTATAATTGATATAGATTTATTATGTTTGATTTTAAACCAATAACAGAAAAATATCAAAGCGAAAAAGGAGTACCTTAGTATCTCAGAAAGAGTTGATAATTATTGAGAAAAAACAAAAGAAAAGTGTAGAGGATGAAAAACAGATTGAGATTGCTGAAAATTTATCTCAAAGGCTTCTAGTGAAAAGGAAACCGTTGTTTTTTGTTGATGCAATAAGCAAACTGAATTAGGAACAAATTAATGCTGTGAAGGAGTTGGGTTTTGAGAGTATCCTACATTTCAACATTGATTACATTCCTAGTAGATTAGCATTCTCATTATTAAAAAGTTTTGATGAAAAAAAGTGCAAGATAAAGCTTTATAATGGGAAAAAAAAATCATATCATTGAAGAGAATCTGTTCACTTATGTTCACAGATATTCAAGGAGGAACACAGTTCAAGAGAATGTTCTTGGTTCTGTTAGAACAGCATTGATTGAGCAATCAACATGTGAAATGATAAAATCTAAGATTGGAGAGATAATTGATGATCTGGATAATGTGAGAAATATCAACTGTTGTTCATATACAATGTTTGTGCTCAAGTTTGCAATGGAAAGTTGGTCGAAGACAGAGAAGAACGCCTTTGCAGGACCACTTCCCTTCCTTATGGTTTGTTTTACATTTTGCATTACACATTATTAACCGTTAACATGATTACATTAGGTTGTATGTGTAAGTGATATAGCTTGTACTATAGTTGTAATAAGTTGTATTAGTTATTTAAGTGGCTTGTGTATTGAGTTGACACTACACACTAGTAATTGACATGCATTTTTTAACATATGCAGCTCTGCTACTTAGACAGAGTTACACAAGACAAGCGTTCTGTTCCTCGGACATTTCCATTAATGAAAGGATGGAAAAGTGAGCATGTTTAGGCTAGAGAAGATAGAGAGACCAGTGCAGAAGTTTTTGGTTTAGGACGTATAAAGAAGAGATACATTCGTAATGAGGAGCAGCAACAAGGGAATGAAGAACAAAGTCTTGATGTAGATGACAGATGACAGTGGAGTTGGGTCTTCTTCTCAGAACCTACTCCCATCAGATATGGTGATAAATGTATTGCTTCACGATGATTGCATCAATTTACAATAACCAGAGGTTGCCGATGTTACAACTGACTCATGATTGGATAGAAGCAAACATGGACAAATTGTTTGAGCTAAACAACAAGTACAAGGAGTTGTTTAGTTGTAGAAACAAGAAATGAACAAAATGTGATTTTAATGTTTGATGTTAACTTATTTTTTGGATGAGTTTTAAAACTATTATTGTGGATTATGACTTTTGAACTTA
The DNA here is from genome assembly GCF_023119035.1 of Salvia hispanica. Taxonomy (NCBI): domain Eukaryota; kingdom Viridiplantae; phylum Streptophyta; class Magnoliopsida; order Lamiales; family Lamiaceae; genus Salvia; species Salvia hispanica. Next base: position 28,318,914 of record NC_062966.1, on the reverse strand, counting down.
TCAGTTATATCAAATGTTAATCAATTCAACAAATTATAATGAAATGTCAACAACCTATAACCAAATGTCAACAGCTTGTATAAAGTGTCAACAACTCGGAAAACAAATATTATACTCCCTCCGTCCCAAGTTACTTGAGTCGTATTCCTTTTTGGGTTGTCCCAAGTTACTTGAGTCATTTCTCTTTTTGGCTAAAAACAAAACATCTAATCACACTTGCTTTTTTCTTTTTTTACTTTACTCTCTCTTCTTTCTCTTACTCCCTCCGTCGGGATTAGGAGTCCCGGTCATTTTTGCACACCCGTTTTATAAAAATCATAAAAAATAGTTAAAGTGTAGAAATGGTAAAGTAAGAAAGAGAATAATGTTGACAAGAGTCTTCTCAACATTATTCTCTCTTTTACTTTACCATTTTTCCACTTTAACTATTTTTTATCATTTTTATAAAATGGGTGCGCAAAAGTGACCGGGACTCCTAATCGCGGACGGAGGGAGTATTTTATTCCATTCTCTACTTTATTTAACTCATTAAATACAACTTTCTTAAATCCCGTGCCGAAAAGAAACGCCTCAAGTAACTTGGGACGGAAGGAGTAATTAAAAAAGAAAATCATACGATAGATGTCAGTAGAGAGCAAAATCAAATATCACAAACTAATAAGAAAATGTCAATAACTTGTAGTATATGTTAACAACAAAAAAACAACTCTGATTGTTGTTGACATGGCTTGTACGTGTAGTTGACATGACTTATAATTGTTGTTGACATGTTTTCTATGAGTAGTTGACATGGCTTGTACGTATAGTTGACATAGTATGTAACATAGTTGACATGACTTGTATGTGTAGTTGACACGATATGTACCGTAGTTGACATGACTTGTATGTGCCGTTGACACAATGTGCACCATAGTTGACATAATTATATTAGTTGTTGACACGGCTAGTATATATAGTTGACATGATTTTTAATTGTAATTAACCTTAAAAACATGAATTGTAGGCAAGATTGGGGCAGTCTGGACAACCTCATCGGCGAGGAGCACGGAAGGAAGCCTGACTCCAACTTATATTGAAATGTCAACTTATAACCAAATCTCAACAACTTGTATAAAGTGTGTACAACTCAGAAAACAAATCTTAAAATTAAAAGAAAATCATGCGATGTCAATAGAGAGCAAAATCAAATATTAACAACTAATAAGAAAATGTCAATAACTTGTAGTATATGTTAACAACTATAAAACAACTCTGATTGTTGTTGACATGACTTGTACGTGTAGTTGACATGACTTATAATTGTTGTTGACATGTTTTCTATGTGTAGTTGACATGGCTTGTACGTATAGTTGACATAGTATGTAACATAGTTGACATGACTTGTACTTATAGACATTATTTATGTCAACTACGATGTCAACAACGTTATTTATGCCAATTATTATGTCAACAACAACATTCTACAAATAATTAATGTCAACAACATATATTTTCATGTCAACGACCTATATTATTTATGTCAATAACAACATTTTACATATAATTCATGTCAACAACAATGTTTTACATATAATTTATGTCAACAACATTTTTCATAAAATTTATGTCAACGACCTATATAATTCATGTCAACAACACACGTTATTATGTCAACGAGCTATATAATTCATGTCAAGAATAAATATTTTCATCTCAACAAACTATATAATTAATGTCAACTGCAACGTTTTACATATAATTAATGTCAACAACAACATTAAAAAAGGGAGATGGCTAATTCCCAATTGAGGAATATCACCAAACACCTAGAGTGCATTATGATTAAGCTTATTCCTCAATCCAATCCAATCCAATTCCTCCAGACTATCATCACCAAATCACAGATCAAAAGAGGCGGTTGGAGATGTAGGAGAATGGAGTCAGTGCCGACGCGGTGGAGGATTTCGCCGGCGACGGCGGATGCGGCGAGAAGTCAGGGTACTTGACGGCGGGGACGGCGGCGGAGCATAGAGAGAGGTCAAAATCTGAGCATATAATATGCAAATATACAACAATTCTAACTAATTAAATAATTAAAAATTGATTTCATCTGAATTGAGGATTCGCGATTTTATCTGAATTGAGGATTTCATCTAACTAATTAAATAATTGCAACAACACTGTCGTCCGCCGCGCCTCAGAGGCGGCATAGGTAGATGGGGCCGATGTCGTCGCTCCTGATCGAGCTTATCAGACTCCGATCCTCTCTCCACACCTTCGAATTTGTACTCCGCCGCCAAACTCGTCGGAAATTCAGTTTCACCATCTCGATAGGTAGTTGCTGCACAATCTCTGTACGGCGTTCAGATTCTACCTAGAGTTTCAATTTTCATCTTCTTTCTCGATTTTCTGTATTTTCTGATCTACAATTCTCTCTCTGATGGAAGAATACAATCATGAGATGAACGGAGCTCGAATTCGAGGTGCAATTTTGTGTAAGGAGATTCCTCAGTGTATGGAAGGAACACCTCAGAGATGGAGAAAGAGAGATCGAGAAGCAGAGAGCAAAAGATGGGAGTTGCTGAATTTTAATTACCATAAAATTACCATTATACCCTTTTGTTATAAATTAATCTAAAAATATTTTTTATGTGGCAAAATCTGGACCACTCATTTAATAAAAATGAGTGGCTGATATTACATCTCATTTCTCAATTACCCTAAAAAATCTCAATTGATCATGGACCTATATATATATATATATATATAGGGGTGCGTTAAAATGACAACACTCTTAAAATGACACTGTGACACCACGCTAGACCAATATTATATATGCTAGACTGCAATAGTATAATGCTAGACTGCAATCTATTGATTGCGAGTCTAGCGTATTGGATATTGCAGTCGGGAAAAGTTGCAGTCTAATGTATTGAATATTGCAGTCCGTGAAAATTTACCCTTGAGCAATTTTTATGATTGCCACATGGCAGCTTATTATTCGTCCACATGTACAAATGATTGGCTAGGAATGGTGGTATGGTGTTACTTTAAGAGGTGTTGTCATTTTAACACAATCCTATATATATATATATATATATATATATATATATATATAGGGTTTTGATCTATGAAGACCAGATTTAAATACAGAAACGCAGAACACGGTCATACGTAGAGCATTTTTAGGTCATAGTTAGTTTATTATTAGGTCATGCTTTGTAAGTATGACCTAAAATGATCTTAACATGACATAAACTCAAATATTATAATTTGACCTAAAACTACTTAATTATGACCTTCCGTGTTTTGGGTTAATTATTGACCCTTAGATCATCTAATCCTAGGGCCAAGATTTGGGCTGCATTTCTGGGTTTAAATGCATTCTTATTTTGATCATCTCTCTCTATATATATATATATAGGGATGTGTTAAGATAACAACCCTCTTTATTGTAACATCATACCACCATTTTATGTCATTGGATCTGAAAACCGTGTGCTTGTCATGCTGCCACGTGTAAAAACACGGAGGGGTAAAATAGGAAATTTCTAATTTTACGTTACCAGATTGCAGTGCTGTTCATTGAATATTGCAGTCTTACCACAACAATATTGCAGTTTACCACGACTGCAATATCTAATACAGTAGACTGCAAACCCGTGTTTTTTCACGAAACTTAATCCTAGGCGTCCATAGATGAGATCTAACGGACTATATTGGTGGTATGGTGTTATCCTATCTATGGTGGCACCCTAGTGCACATATAGGGGTGCACTAGGGTGCCACCATAGTTAAAATAACATCATACCACCAATATAGTCCGTTAGATCTCGTTTATGGACGCCTAGGATTAAGTTTCGTGAAAAAACACGGGTTTGCAGTCTACTGTATTAGATATTGCAGTCTACTGTATTAGATATTGCAGTCGTGGTAAACTGCAATATTGTTGTGGTAAGACTGCAATATTCAATGAACAACACTGCAATTTGGTAACGTAAAATTAGAAATTTCCTATTTTACCCCTCCGTGTTTTTACACGTGGCAACGCATGACAAGCACACGATTTTCAGATCCAATGGCCTAAAATGGTGGTATGGTGTTACAATAAAGAGGGTTGTCATCTTAGTACATCCCTATATATATATAAATTCTGTTAATATAATTAATACTCCCTCCGTCCCAAGGAAGATGACCCCTTCCCTGGGCGGCACGGGATTTTATGCAACTTTATTTTGTGTGTTGAGATGAGAGAGTAAAGTAAGAGAGAGAGAATAAAGTAGAGATAAAAGTGTTTCCATTTTAAGTAATGGATCATCTTGATTGGGACAAACTAAAAAGGAAAGTGGGTCATCTTCAATGGGACGGAGGGAGTACGTTATTATACGTACCAAGTGATATAGTAATAATTTAAACAGATCTTGCAATTTATTTACTCATATTGATGATATTTTGCCAAATTGAAAAAAATCCTAACTTGTTTGCTTTAATTTTCTTAACGGGGTAGTATTTGATAAAGAATTTTTGTTATAATTAAAAAAAGTGTTGAAAGTATAATGTATGGTAATACCTGTGAAATGGTTCCAAGCCAAGTACAACTCTCTAAGCATGCTAATATTTCCAGTTGTACGAGGGATGTTGCCTCTGAGATTGTTGCTGTTTAAGTTCAAGATCTCAAGATTTTTGCACTTCCAGATATTAGGAGGAAAAAGCCCTCCAAGAGCAGATATTATTGTTAATACAAAGCTCTAATAAATCATCATTTTTAAGCAAAGTAATAATTGTAGCCGGAAATTGATCAAAACAAAAATGTATCTTATCACATAAATGCATACCGATTTAGCAATCTGATGATTAATAATTAATCAAAAACACGGAAGGTCTTAGTCTCATGTCATTTTAATAAAATCCGGGTTTGAGGTTATTTTTAAATTATTTTATGCTATTCTTATTAAAATGACCTAAAAATTAACTGACAATGACCTAAAAATCACTTCCGTATGCTTTGGTTCAGTGTTTTTGTATTACGATTGAGTTTTGCATAAATAATAACCCAACTATAGCCACTATAAATAAATACTTCTTCTGTCCCACAAAAGATGTCACACTTAGGACGACATGGGATTTTAGGATGTTTTGTTTTGTGTGTTAGGTAGAAAAATAAAATATAATATTTATATTATTGTGAGAGAGAATTTTTTTAAAAAATGAAAATGTGACATCTTTAGTGTGACAAACTAAAAAAAAAGTGAGACATTTTTTATGAGACAGAGAGAGTATCTATTAATGGTAATAACTTTTTTTGTAAAAATAGACTATTTTGCCCTTAATAGAATGGCAAAAAATAGACAAATTAAAAATCTAAACCAACAAAACATAAAAATTAATTAAATAAAAGTTTGTAGCTTTTTGGTAAAGTTTTCAACTGGTCTTAATTCGTTTATATATATATATATCATAATTGTTCATAAAATTTTATTTTTTGTTTAGTTATCATAAAAAATAATACAAAACGAAAATTTTTATAATGATCAATATTTTTGTTAAAATATACTCCCTCCATCTACAGAGCACATTTAAAAAAGGAAAGTTTTCAACAACTTCTCTCTTACTTTTTTCCATTCTCTCTTAATAATAGTATGGACCCTACATTCCACTAACACTACTTCTCTCTTACTTTACCAATTCTACATTAAAATTCGTGTCATTCACAAAGTGCCCTATTTTTTTTTGGATGGAGGGAGTAAGAACTATCCGGAGCAGATTAAAGTTTTCTATTTTTTCAATATAATTTTCTATCATATAATTGATTTTGATTTTGGAAGCGAGTGGAGATACAATTCCTGAAGATTTTGGAAAATTGGGACACTACCTGTCAAACTATTATCAGATAAACTCAGCATTGTCAAGGAAGACATGTTGAAGATTGAAAATGGGATATCTCCTTTTAGAGAAGCGCTTGCAATATTTAACTTCTCTAGCCTTGAAAGATTCCCTATTTCCGATGGAACTCCTCCTGTGATTGTTATACATCAATACAATCAATTTGATATATATAAATGTATCATTTATGCTTTATGAATAAGAACAAATAACACACAAGCATAAACATATTGCATCACATAATGATTGGACTCTATAATTTCACATATTGAAGAAAGAAGAAATATTTGTACCTTGAAAACCACTGTTGTACCCCAAGTACAATTCCGTAAGCATGCTCAAACTTCCAATTTCACTTGGAATGTTGCCTCTAAAATTGTTGAAGGATAATGACAAATTTTCAAGATGCGTGCATTTCCATATATTTGACGGAATCTGCCCTTCAAATTGGTTAAAAGAGATTGACAAGAATTTGATGTTGGGCGTATTGTTGCACATATCAATTGGGAGCCATCCTGATAGGCTATTATTTCCAATTTTAATTTCTCTAAGTGAAGTCACATTGAAAATACCATGTGGTATGTGCCCATGTGGAATTGTTAAACAAGGACTCATGAATTGTACCTAAGAAAGAGTTGTTGTACAGATAGAGTTCCTCAAGTTGAGGTAAACTGCCCAACCAAGTTGGTATTTTTCCGGTGAATGAATTTCCTCCCACATTCATCACCTTCAAACGATGCAGTTTAGAGAGCTCAAAGGGTAAGATCCCCGTGAAACTGTTGGAATTGATATCCAAATATCTTAGAAACGTCAGGTTTCCAAGATGTGGAGCAACAGTTTCAGCAAAGTCGTATCGATTGAGAGCAGTGACACGGAAATGTTTGAGGCCGCACGACACACCAATCCAACTACAAACTGATGTGTTTTGTGTCCAATTGGTGCTCAAGATAGCATAAGGGTCGGAAGTGATGAAGTTTTTGAAGAAAATAAGTGATTGTTTATCTGTGATGGAATTCAAGGAGAGGGCAAAGCTATTGAATATTAAAATTGAAAGAACAAAGGAAAAGGTAGAAGTCCCCATTATTATTTTGCTACCTACTTGTTTTCATTTGGGGCGATGGATTGCACTCTTTATGTAGACACCAAAGTGCTCCATTGTAACAATGTCACACTCCTATTTTGATCAGAATTTATCTACCACTAGGTATTGTGGTCTTTAAATTCCACAATGGGCTGTTGGTGTCGTCTCAACTGAACTTGTTGCACTTCTATTATGGGCAAACTTTATTTACCACCAAGTATTGTGGTCTTTAATTTCCACGATAGACTGTCGGTGTTGGTGTGGAGTAAAAGATATTTTGTTATGACAATTATGCATAACTTATGTTTCATTCTCTATCCCTACAAAATGACTTTGGAGTCATTAAAAGTGACACATTTTATTTTTGGATTATTCCACTGAAAATGACATATTTTTTAAAACACTAACAACATCATCAGTGACTCGACCTATTTTAACACTAGTGATACTCGCAAGTGTACGAGGATAGTGTAACAATTAGCAAGCAAGAGTATAGTTATCCCACAGAGACAAATTTGTATCAACTTAACTACCACGAACAAATGTCAACTACTATCCAGACAATCGGGAAAAGTTTGGTTGTTCTAACATTAATAAAAGCATATAATAAATAATAAGCAAGTAAACAAGTAAAAGCAAGTAAACACGGAGTGAGAAGATAATATGGAGAAAAATTGTAGAACACAAGGATCCGATGCACAATTTCAAGCTCTTATTCAATCAAATTACCTTGCCTTTTGGTGTCTCCAGAGTTATTAAGTCGACCAGAATTATAGATTAAACCCCATGTCGAGGTGAGAAACCTATAGATTAGGTGCTAGGAAGTCCCCTTCTAACCCTAAACCCCTAACTCCCAAAAGCTCGATAAGGTCAAAGACCTTACTCAAAACCTCAACTCTCCCAGAGTTCTATTGTATTAAGGGGTGAACTATTTTTATTTCTTGATTAATTATTTCATCTCCCGATTAATCTAATTAATCCTACACAATCAAATGGTGATCAAGCAATTGAAAAGAATAAACCCAAGAATAATCAAATAACTACAGGAGCAAGGTAAGAACAAAATCAATTGAATAAAAACTACTCCCTCCGTTTCACTATAGTTAAGTCATTTTACCATTTCGGAAAGTTTCTTCATAGTTGAGTCATTTCCTAATGTGGTAATTTCTTTTCTCTCTTACTTTATTCTCTCTACTTTATTCACTTTTTACTTTATTTTCTCTACATTTTCCTCTCTCTTACTTTTTTATCTATTTATTTAACACAACCAATATTCATTTCTAAAACTCTGTGCCGAAAAGTTTCGCCATCAACTATGGCGAAACGGAGGGAGTATGAAATTAGTGCATCATCATCAAGAATAAAGATTCTATGAAAAACATGGAAAAAAGATAAAGATATTCCTGTGAGAATAAATCTACGGAATGACAGCTTCAATCTTCCGATTTGAAGTCTTCAATCTTCAATTCTCTCTCTCAAAAAGTTCTTGGAGGTATGTGTGAGTGTTAGAGGCGGTAGGTGTAGAATAAATCCCGTATATGCAACCCTAGGCGTTTTTCCCTTTAATCCCCCATAAAAAAATCACGTTTTTGGCAAAAGAATAGGCCAAAACAACGTACTAGGCCGGGTGAATTTACAGGGATTAATTCACCCGGCCGCGTGAAAGTTTCTAGACAGCGTAGTGTTCTTATAATGACCATAACTTCTTCTACCGAACTCTGATTGGGGCGTGCGAGATACCCACGCGAAGCTCTTTCAAAGACGAAGAGATTGATATGCATTAGGGGCTGATAAGGCTTCAAAATATCCAGTAAAAATAATCTCAAACTAAGGCTGCTGCATTTCCACATGTTTTGTACCTTTTTCTACACATTCTTAACAAAATGGTCAACATACCAACATAGTAGAGAAGTAGATATAAACGCGCTCAATAATAGACAAAATATGATTAAATTTATACAAAACCATGCTCTAAAACCATGTAAAATCCAAGTATGTCAATCAGTACTTTTTTCTCTACACTTAATTCACAAAACAACACTATATAAAATCTTAGTATTTCGGTTGAAAGGGGAGCAGAGAAGGCACAGCACGGGGGAGGAGGTTGATGATTAGATTAGTAATTCCATAGACACAGAATGCATTTTTGGGGATTAAATGAATTGGTGTATCGATTAGTAATTCCATATAACTTGTCCAACTCCACATCATTTTTCACACCAATGTTTTTTAAAACCTCATTTTTCAAAACACTGCTAAATCTAATAGTCTGCCAATTCTTGGGGGCTTTATTTTATTTTTTTGGACTGAAATGGTAGTCCTTTATTTTCGACCGATTTTATTCGTTTAATTGGGCTCCCTTCTATGTTTTCTCTATGTGGAATGGGCCATTTGGTACATATTTAGTGTATATCGGCTGATGACATGTAAAAGTATGGGCTTGATTTGATTTAATTTAATTTAATTTAATTTATAGGCTTATTTCAGTTTATGTGTCCAAAACGTAGTTCTATCGTGCTGTTACCGCAATTTTGAAAAGAATATGGTATTTTACCTCACAAGTTTTTGGGCCTCGACTTATTTGTTAAGCTTCCCTATCATGTTAAAATAGCTTATTGATTAAAATTATCTTTTTATTAAATAAAAAGTACTAACTCTTATGAGTAACTTTGATTCATAAAAATAACTTTTTATCTAAAAAAATAATACTAGCTTTTATTTACAGGAATAAGTAATTATGATTCATTATAGCAATAACTTTTACTCACAATAATAAAACTTTTACTATTGATTTGAAATAGTACTTTTATTTAGAGTAACCAATAACTATTATTAATAAGAAAAATGTATTAATCCTTTTGTTCCATTAGATTTGAGTTTCTATTAGTGTTGGGTCATATTCCATTTTGAGGTTCTCATGTATTAATCCTTTTGTTCCATTAGATTTGAGTTTCTATCAGTGTTGGGTCATATTCCATTTTGAGCCGTCATATTGCACTTGGATCATTTCTTCTTTTTTTTTTTTTTTTCAAATACAACATTCTTAATCTCTCTTATTTTATCTTTTCTTATGTTTTTCTCTCTAATACGTTATTCCCTCACAATTCTCATATTTTATTCTTAATCCATTAACACACTAATATTTATTTTTTAGTAACCATATTCAAAAGATATGCTTTAACACAAATAAAATAGTGAGAGTGACTATAATCCACATAAACAATAACTTTTAGTTACAAATTAATCTGTATGTTGTATTACGTGATCAACTAGGCAAACGATGTGGGTCATTGACGACTCCACTTGTCACACTTGTATTTTTATTGTCTACACAAATCTACAAGTTAATAAATTATTGGTATTGTGTGGTGTCAATTAAGTCCACAAATATGGAGATAAATAGATTGACTTCTACTAATTATAAGCAATATTGACTATAAATTGAACGGCTATTCAGAATATAGACTGTAATTAACAATTAGAAACGTAATACTCCAACTATACTATTTCCGTTTTCACCTCGATTCATAACCTATGAATGGAAAACTACACAGTAGTGAGTCCAAAAACATGATAAAATAAATGAAACATAACAAGCTTTTTTGATTCACCTGATGCGGCGTAGCAAAAATTTCATGGACGGCGCCATTGAGTATCTGCTACAAATGTTGCATAAATCTTGTGCAGAGCAGCTGCTACTTCAATCATATTGATCCTTTCGTCTGCTGAAACGGCTAAACATTTTATTGCCAATTCAAATGTTGATAACATGCATTTCTCCTTGGCGGAGTAATGTTGATCTTCCCTTGACAACAAAGCAGACGCCATCACTTGAGTTGCGGTATTTTGCTCTAATGCTTCACTTACCCACTCTTTTAAGCTTCTTTCTTCACCGAACATATCATCCGTTGGCCTCTTTCCAGTAAACATCTCCAGCAGCAGTATGCCAAAACTATATACATCTCCATTTATTGACACTTTACCTTCCATTCCAAACTCTGATAGTATTACATGCATTCAACTTTTTGTCAGGATTAGGTAAAACATTAATATATAATGAAATTTAAATTGAAAAGGTTAGAATCATGCATACCTGGTGCTACGTAACCGATGGTTGCCAGCGTTTGTGTTTGAATGATAGTTTCGCCTCCATCGAAAAGCTTGGAAATGCCAAAATCAGAAAGATGGGCAACCATGTCTTGATCAAGCAACACATTGCTTGGCTTTATATCGCAGTGAACAATTGGGAATGTATGGCCGTGGTGAAGATATTCCAAGGCGGCCGCAACCTCTATTGCTATTTTCAACCTCTGTATAAGATCCAGAATATAATTGCTAGAATGCAACCATTCATCCAAGCACCCATTTGGCATGTATGTGAGAATCAATGCTTTAAAGTTCATATTACAACAATATCCAATAACCCGAACTAAATTTCTATGTCGAATGCTGCTCAATATAGAACTTTCAACACCAAAGCTCCTTGCTGCTCCTTGTAGTTCCAAGTTGAACACTTTTACTGCAACTTTCAGACCATCAGAAAGTGTTCCTTCGAATACAGAACCAAAGCTACCTCTTCCGAGTAGGTTGGTTTCACTAAATGAACTTGTTCCTCGTTCAAGTTCATAGTAAGGAATTCCTATGCATTCACTAATTTGTGGTGAAAAATGAACCGAGAGGGCTACTTTTTTCTGTTTACACATCCTTATGAAAGCAAGCAATGCAATCACCACAATGACAACTAAAATCACTAATGACACCATGAGTTTCTTCAACCATGATCTATGATGGCTTTCTGGGCAGGCTGGAACTTGAAATGTTATTAGACCACACAAAGCTAAGTTGTCAACAAACGACGCTGCACTGAAGTTGCGAAAACAACCACCATCTGGAATTCTCCCTTCCAATTTGTTATTGGAAACATTAAATATTTCAAGAAAGTGAAGGTCTTCTAATGACTTGGGTATTGATCCAGAAAGATTATTGTAAGACAAATCCAATGTTTTCAAGTCTTTAACCTTTATAAAGGATTGAGGAATAGATCCACTGAGAAAATTATTTGATAAGTTAAGAAACTCTAGTGTTTGGCAACCATCAATTGAGGTGGGAATATCACCTGAAAATTGATTAGAAGACAAGTCCAAATAGCTAAGTAACTTGAAATTACCAAGTTGAGATGACAATTGACCGCTCAAATGATTGGAGGACAAGATCAAAGCCAGAAGGTCTGTGAGAGTCCAAAAGTTAGGAGGGATAGTTGAATTTAATTGGTTGGAACCTAAGCTGATCCCTCTCAAGGACTTAATATCACCTAAGCATTCAGGTATGGGACCCACAAGCATGTTCATGCTTAGGTCCAACTCCCCCAAATGATTCATTTGGCAAAGTTGGTTAGGGATAGATCCTACCAATTGATTGCCACCAAGATATAGTCTTTGGAGTTGCTTCATTTTCCCAATTGTTGGTGGAATGAGTCCACTCAGCTGATTTTGAGCCAAACTTAGAGCTAGCAAGTTGCTTAAGTTTCCTAATTCAGAAGGAATGACACCCATGATGCTGCAGTTTTCTACTTCAAACAGCTCAAGAGATGAGGAAAAATTTCCTAGTGAAGTGGGTAGTATGCCATTCAATGGATTGTTATTTACTGCGAGGTACTTCAAATGTAGACAGTTAGTTAATGAAGAGAGAAATGTTAATTCCTGAGTTGCAAATTCTGCTCCACTCAAATTGTTTTTCGAAAGGAGAAGTGATTGTAGGAGCTTCAAATTACCGAAGTAGGGTATAGAGCCACTAAATGAGTTGCTATACATCTCCAAGATTGTAAGTTTAGAAGCATTGGTAATAGTGCTTGGAATTGAGCCACAGAGTTTGTTAAAACTCAAAAGAAGCTCTTCAATATTGATTAGTGAGTTCCCCAAATCTGATGGAAGAGTACCTGAAAACTCATTATATGTAACTCCTAAACCCTTCAAAGTTGATATATTGAAAATGGAAGATGGGATTAATCCGTATAAGGAATTGCTAAGCACGCCAAATATCTGAAGTATTGGTAGAGTGCCAATCTCTTGTGGTAATTCACCTGCGGTACATGTCAACAAGATAGTAATATTAAATATATGTAAAATTGTACGTTATTATACTTACTAAGTCATAGAGTAATAATTTAAACCAATTCATGTACACATATTGATGATATTTTGTCAAATTGAAAAAAAGCCAACTTGTGCTTTTTTTTTTTTTTTTTTTTTTTTTTTTAAATTTTTGTTAATTGGGATATATTTGATAAAGAATTTTTGTTATCATAAAAAGTGTTGAAACTATCATAAATGGCAATACCTGTGAAATGGTTCCAACCCAAGTACAACTCTCTAAGCATGCTCATATTTCCAATGGTGCGAGGGATGTTGCCACTGAGATTGTTGCTGTTTAAGTTCAAGATCTCAAGATTTTTGCACTTCCAGATATTCGGAGGAATAAGTCCTTCAAGAGTAGATGTTATTCTTAATACATAGCTCAATAAATCATCATCTTATTACAAAATTACTAACAATTTTCGAATCTGATGCTCAATAATTAACCAAAAACACGGAAGGTCTCAGTTTCAGGTCATTTTATAGAATCTAGGTTTGAGGTTATTTTTAAATTATTTTATGCCATCCTCATTAAAATGACCTAACAATAACCTAATAATCACCTCCGTATGCTATGATTCTGTATTTTTATATTAAGATTATGTTTTGCATATATCACAACCCATTGGTAGCCACTATAAATAAATATCTATTAATGGTAATAACTTTTTTTTAATAGACTATTTTTCCATTAATTGAATTGCAAAAAATAGCTAAATTGAAAATGTAAAACAAAAAAATTAATTAAATAAAAGTTTGTAGCTTTTTATTTCTTTATATATATCATAATTGTACATAAAAATTTTATTTTTTGTTTAGTTATCATAAAAAATAACACAAAAGAAATTTTTTTTATAATGATGAATATTTTTGTAAAAAATATACTCCCTCCATCTGCATAATACTGTCCAATTTTGATTCGACACGGGTTTTAAAAATGTGAAGTAAATGAATGGGAAAAGTTAGTTGAATGTAGGTCCTACATTTATATATTAGTTTTACAATAAAATGTGAGTTTAATGGCTAGTGGAAAGTGAGATCCATTTACCAAAAATGGAAAAAAACAAAATAGGCAACATCTCGAGTACGAAGGGAGTAAGAACTAACTGAAAAGTTTTCAATTTTCGATATAATTTTCCCATTGCTTGAGATCCTTAAATGTATATCAAAAAGTTGATTTGATGAAGCAAGTACCTGTGAACTTGTTGTTATCGAGATACATGTCTTGAAGATTTTGGAAAATTGGGATACTTCCTGTTAAACTATTGTCAGATAAACTCAAGAATGTCAAGGAAGACAGGCTGGAGAGTGATAATGGAATATCTCTGGTTAGAGAAGCGCTGTCAATATTTAATATCTCTAGTCTTGAAAGATTCCCTATTTCCGATGGAACTCCTCCTGTGATTGTTATACATCAATACAATCAATTTGATATATATAAATGTATCATTTATACTTTAAGAATAAGAACAAATGACACGCAATCATAAATATATTGCATCACATAATGATTGGACTCTATAATTTCATATATCGAAGAAAGAAGAAATATTTGTACCTTGAAAACCACTATTGTACCCCAAGTACAACTCTGTAAGCATGCTCAATCTCCCAATTTCAAATGGGATGTTGCCACTAAAATTGTTGAAGGATAATGACAACATCTCAAGATGTGTGCATTTCCATATATTTCGGGGAATCTGCCCTTTTATTTGGTTTGAAAATAGTGAAAGCTCTTTTATTTTGCTCACGTTATTGCACATATCAGTCGGGAACAAACCTGATGATAAGAAATTCCTTATACATGTGTAGATAAGGCACACATTGCGATAGTATTATGAGATGGAGATACCTTTCAATTCATTATCTTCAAGATATAAGTTCTCAAGCTTCGGTAGATGGAAAGTTGGGATACTTCCTGACAAACTATTGTAAGAGAGGCTTAAGTATGTCAAGGAAGAAATGTTGAAGATTGAAGACGGAATAATTCCAGTTAGAGAAGCGTTGTCAATCTGTAAAATCTCCAGTCTTGAAAGATTCCCTATTTCTGGTGGAATTCCTCCTAAAATCAATGCATATCAACATAATGAATCATTATATATCAATCATTATAGGAAGGAGAAAGTGTCATACCTCGAAAACCGTTATTGTACCCCAAGTATAACTCTATAAGAATGCTCAATCTCCCAATTTCACCTGGGATTTTGCCACTGAAATTGTTGTAGGATAATGCCAACTTCTCAAGATGTGTGCATTTCCATATATTTCGTGGAATCTCCCCTTTTAGTTGGTTTGAAAAGAGTGAAAGCTCTTTTATTTTGTTCATGTTGTTATATATATGAAGATAAGAAATACAGTGAGACAATATAATTGGCTTAATATACCTGTCAACTTGTTATCACCAAGATATAACTTCTCAAGGTATGACATGTTGAAGATTGAAGATGGCATATTACCGGTTAGAGAAGCGTTTTCAATCTGTAAAATCTCCAGTCTTGAAAGATTCCCGATTTCTGGTGGAACTCCTCCTACAATTAATGTGTACCAACATAATGAATCATTATATATCAATCATTATACGAAGGAGAGAATGCCATACCTTGAAAACCATTATTGTACCCCAAGTACAACTCTGTAAGAAAGCTCAATCTCCCAATTTCACGTGGTATGTTTTCACTGAAATTGTTGAAGGCTAGTGACAACTTCTCAAGATGTGTGCATTTCCATAAATTTGGCGGAATCTGGCCCTCAAATTGGTTTTTATGGAGAAAGAGTATTTTGATGCTAGGCAAATTATTGCACATATTACTTGGGAGCATACCTGATAGGCTATTATATCCTATTTTTATTTCTATAAGAGAAGACATGTTGAAAATACCATATGGTATAGTCCCACTAAATTGATTATTAGACAAATGTAATGTTTGTAACATCTGGAGCTTAGACAAAGATGCAGGAATTTTACCTAAGAAAGAGTTATTATACAGATAGAGTTCCTCCAATTGAGGTAAACTGCCCAACCATATTGGTATTTCTCCGGTGAATGAATTCGCTCCCACATTCATCACCTTCAAACAACGCAGATTAGAGAGCTCAAAGGGTAACATCCCCGCAAAACTATTGGAACTGATGTCCAAATATCTTAGAAACGTAAGGTTTCCGAGATGGGGAGCAACAGTTCCAGCAAGGTCGTATCGAGAGAGATTGAGAGCAGTGACATGGCCGTGTTTGAGGCCGCACGACACACCAGTCCAATCACAAACTGATGTGTTTTGCGACCAATTGGTGCTCAAGATAGCATAAGGGTCGGAAGTAATGGAGTTTTTGAAGGAAATAAGTGCATTTTTATCAGTGTCAGAAACCAAGGAGAAGGCAAAGCTATTCAATAGCAAGATTAAAAGAGCAAAGGAAAGAGTAAGACTCTCCATGAATTTGCTGCTTTGTTTCAGTTGACAGACTGTGTCCTCTACAACAGATGATTTATAGTTATGAGTATTGATAATTTGATTTTGTAAATCAGAATTATTTCAATTTCTTTTACTTATTACTAGTATTCGTTGATTTGTGTCTTCGTCAACGATATACTCATCCAAATATACTTGTGGAATATAATTAATTGCATTACATTTCCTTTGAATCGATAATATTTTTCCAACGATGAATTCAGCAATTAATATATATATTTAAGTTTCTATGGAATAATAGATATTCAAATTAAATATTTCTCACCACACATATTTTTTATTTTCCATAAAAACTAAAAGTTTCTCTGTCTATTGCTACAACAACATGGCATTGCAATTTGCATTATTGCAACATAGAAATTTATACTCCCTCCGTTTCATGTGGTGGGAGCGTTTCTTTTCAGCACACCACTTAAAAAAATTTGTGTTAAGTGAGTTAAGTAAATGAAGAATAAAGTAGAATTTGAAAAAGGTAGAGAGATGAATAAAAAATGAAGTAAGTAACAAGAAATGTATTTATTTTTATTTAAAAAAAAAAAAAAAAACTCTACTATTATAAAATGTATTAAAATGGCAAAATGACTTCATTATTGTAGAACGGAAGGAGCATGTAGTAACAAAATTTGGATAATGTTGGAAAACCAATGGAAACAAAATCACACTGTCAAGATGTCTATATATTGTATTACGTGTTCAACAGGGCAAACTATGCGGGTCGTCATTGACTCCACTTGTCACACTTCTATTTTTTATTAAAAATATAATGTAATCGAATATAGTACTACCAGATAATAGAACTACTCCATTATGTGGTATCAATTAAATTCACAAATATGAAAATCAATATAGATAAAATTCCACAAATTGTATCCACGCGAAATTGTAAAGCTATTAAGAAAGTGTAGATTAAGGATAACAATCACTTTTCCCCGATTGTGAAATATATAAATAATTTTTTGTGTTTGGATTTGGTGTAAAAAATTAGATTTGTCGACCCAAAATAAGTCGTATCATTTCCAATATAGCCCAAATTTAACTTACCAAATTTAAGGGGGAAAGGTTTTGGGCTTTTGGCTATAGTAACTTCAATAGGAATGCATAAAAGCTAATTAAAACGATACAAATATTTTAGTATTAAAAAATCTTTGAACTTTAGAGCAAGTCATGCTTATAATTAGGCCTGCTTATTCGGCCGGTTCTGGTTCTAACCGGACCGGTTGACCGGTTAATCGGTTTTAAATTTTCATAAATTCAAGAACCGGAACCGGAACCGGAATCGATCGGTTCCGGTTTGGAACCGACCGGTTAAGAACCGGTCGATTCCGGTTCCGAACCGGAACCGATGTGTAATTTTAATCCGAATTTATTTATAATTTAAAATAGTTCAATACTAAAAAAATAATAATCCAACATCTAAAATTATAACAAATAATACCTAAAAATTAAAATAAATACACAAAATACAAACTAACAATACAATAATATTCATATATGGATAAGAGTGATGCCAAGTGTAGTAGGTCAAGTCGGACTAGTTTATGTTAGCAATTTTTTACTAATACAAAAATAGGAGTTCTAAACTTTAGCATTTTTAAAAAAAAATGAGTTTTAAAATTGAATTTCATTTTTCCGTTTTTGGCTAAACATAGTATTCATTGGAATTTTCAATACTAATTAATATTGTTGTGACTATTTGGTTTATACCGGAACACTTAATAAATTATTCATAAATATGTTAAAATCGTATGTTAAATGAATTGTTACATAAATTTGTAATAAATATATCATATGAAATGATATTGTATTTGTATAAGTTCTTTTGAAAACTAAAAACAAACTTATGATGTTCTACTCATTGTAGTTAGTTCATAAAAAATGGATTAGGGAAATAATTATAGATTCAAAGTATCACAGATTAAACATTTAAATCTAAAAATCACTCAATGTTTCAAACTATTTTACTTTAATTCAAAATTAATTCAATAAATTAGATTTTTTAGTATATTAAATTATAAAAAAATAAAATTGAATTATAATCCGGTTCCCGGTTAGGAACCGGTCGGTTCCGGTTCCGAACCGGAACCGGTGTTATTTAAAAAGTTGGAACCGGTACCGGAACCGGAACCGGGTTTTCCGGTTCCGGTTCTTCAATTAACCGGTCGGTTCCGATTCCGATTCTGGTTAACCGAGAACCGGAGAACCGTTTAAGCACCCCTACTTATAATCTTGAATTAATAAAAAATTCCAAAAAATCAATTTAGAGCCGGTAATGAACAAGTCATTCGTTAAAACTATGTTAACATTTCAAGCATTGGATGATTTATTTTTTCTGTTGTTTAACTTCCCCACAACACTCATGCATTTGGTTGATATAAATAGTAGCCATTTTTCACTTGAGCACACCAATAATTCCAAAATCAAAAGGAAAAGTTTTGCAGAACTTTGTAGAGAACAGCACTAATTATTTTAATTAGTCTAGGCCCAAGCACCAGTTATTTTAAAAAATGGCCCAAGCTTTACATAAAAGTCAGGCCCAACATAATTATCGATTAATAGAATAGTGAGCCGCAAGTTTTGTAACTGAAAACTCTACTTTGAGTTATATGTTGCCTTCTCTTTCATTTTGATCAAATTGGATATGGATTACATTTTATTATTGTAGGATATCATCACATGTACCTTCTTCTAAAATATTCCCATAAATTATCGACTATTAAAGATATTTTTTAATAAGGACACTAATTTGGATTTCTAAATATACCACCAGCGTTTCAAAAAGCGTCCTAAATTATTATTTAATTATATCTCAATTTTTGTGTCAACAAAATAAGTTTTTTGTAGTAAATCAAAAACTATAATATGAAATTAAATATGATTAATAAAATGTACAATATTGCGTTGCTTATTTTAGTTATACTACTGATTTAATATATCAATTTATCTTTCAACTGATAAGTTTTTTATAGAAAATCCAGAACAAGCTATACTATATACCAGAATCAAATCGCATTGTTGCGAATACTTATAGGAAAAGCATATCGAGGACGACGCATTTCAGTAGCTGCTACAAATGTGGCATGGATCTTGTGCAAAGCAGCAACTACTTCAATCATGTTGATTCTTTCATCTGCTGCAACGGCTAAACATTTCATTGCCAATTCAAATGTCGATAAGATGCATTTCTCCTTGGCAGAGTAATGTTGATCTTCCCTTGCTAACAACGCATGCGCCACCACTTCAACAACTGCATTTTGCTCTAGTGCTTCACTCACCCACTGTTTTATGTTCTTTTCTTCATTGAACATATCATCCGTTGGCTTCTTTCCCGTGAACATCTCCAGCAGCAATATCCCAAAGCTGTACACGTCACCACTAATTGACACTATGCCTTCCATTCCAAATTCTAATTGTATCACACACATTCAAACATTTTTGTTAGGATCAGGTAAAAACATTTATATACAATGAAATTTAAATCAGAGCATCGTGCATCACCTGGTGCTGCATAGCCAAACGTCGCCACTGTTTGTGTTTGGATGAAAGTTTCCCCTCCACCAAAAAGCTTGGAAATACCAAAATCAGCAAGATGAGCAATCATGTCTTGATCAATCAACACATTGCTTGGCTTTAAATCACAATGTACGACTGGAAATGTATGGCCATGGTGAAGATATTCCAAGGCTGCTGCAACATCTATTGCTATTTTCAGCCGTTGAATAAGTTCCAAACCATACATGCCAGAATGCAACCATTTCTCTAAGCTCCCGTTTGGCATATATGTGAGAATCAATGCTTTAAACTCCATATTACAACAACATCCAATAACTCGAACTAAATTTCTGTGTCAAATGGTGCTCAATATAGTAGTTTCAACATCAAAGCTCCTTGGTGCTCCTTGTAGTTCCAAGTTGAACACTTTTACTGCAACTTTCAGCCCATCAGAAAGTGTTCCTTCGAATACAGAACCGAAACTACCTCTTCCAAGTAGGTTTGTTTCACTAAATGAACTTGTTCCTTGTTCAAGTTCTATGTAAGAAATTCTTCTGCATTCGGTAATTTGTGGTGAAATATCAACTGAAAGGGCTACTTTTTTCCGTTTACACATCCATATGAAAGCAAGCAATGCAATCGCCACAATGACAGCTAAAATCACTAATGACACCACGAGTTTCTTTGACCATGATCTATGATGATTTTCTGGGCAAGCTGGAACTTGAAATGTTATTGGACCACACAAAGCTAAGTTGTCAGAAAAAGACGGTGCACTGAAGTTACGAAAACGACCACCATCTGGAATTCTCCCTTGCAGTTTGTTGTTGGAAACATTAAAATTTTCAAGACAACATAGATCTTCCAAGGACTTGGGTATTGATCCAGAAAGATTATTGTAAGATAAATCCAATGTTTTCAAACCTTTAACCTTTACCAACGATTGAAGAATGGATCCACTGAGAAAATTATTTGATAAGTCAAGAAACTCTAGTGTTTGGCAACCATCAATTGAGGTGGGAATATCACCTGAAAATTGATTAGAAGACAAGTCCAAAGAGCTAAGTAACTTGAAATTGCCAAGTTGAGATGACAATCGACCGCTCAAATGATTGGAGGACAAGCTCAAAGTTAGAAGGTCTGTGAGAGTCCAAAAGTTAGGAGGGACAGTTGAATTTAATTGGTTGAAACCCAAGTCGATGTCTCTCAAGGATTTAACACCACCCAAGCATTTAGGTATGGGACCCACAAGCCTGTTCATGCTTAGGTCCAACTCCCCCAAATGATTCATTTGGCAAAGTTGGTTAGGGATAGATCCTACCAATTGATTGCCACCAAGATATAGTCTTTGGAGTTGCTTCATTTTTCCAATTGTTGGTGGAATGAGTCCACTCAGCTGATTTTTAATCAAATTTAGAGTTAGCAAACTGCTCATGTTTTCTATTTCAGAAGGAATGGCACCCATGATGTTGCAGTATGATGCTTCAAAAATCTCTAGAGATGAGGAAAAATTCCCAACTGAAGCGGGTAGGATGCCATTCAATGGATTGTTATTTACTGCGAGGTACTTCAAATGTAGACAGTTAGTTAATGAAGAGAGAAATGTTAATTCCTGAGTTGCAAATTCTGCTCCACTCAAATTGTTTTTCGAAAGGAGAAGTGATTGTAGGAGCTTCAAATTGCCGAAGTGGGGTATAGAGCCACTAAATGAGTTGTCATCCATCTCCAAGATGGTAAGTTTAGAAGCATTGGCGATAGTGCTCGGAATTGAGCCACTGAGTCTGTTTTGTCTCAGTAGAAGCTTTTCAAGATTGATTAGTGAGTTCCCCAAATCTGATGGAAGAGAACCTGAAAAGTCATTATATGTAAATTCTAAAACCTTCAAAATTGATACGTTGCATATGGAAGACGGGATCAATCCATATAAGGAATCGCTCGGCACAGAGAATATCTCAAGTATTGGTAGAGTGTCAATCTAGGGTAGTGATAAAATGCAAAAACTTACATACTGTACAAACTCAAAACTCCTCGACACATTTTCAATACTATATCAACACAGTGTGAAATTTCAAGATTTTAATGTAACACAGTATCAACATAATATCAACACAACATCAATCATTGACTACCGTTGAAATTCTGTTGACATTTTTCTGTTGATGCTTTTTTGTGATCTGTTGACAATTGAATTTTCAATGGTCAAGATCATAGTTTTGAGTTTGTACAATATTTAGAGTTTTCATTTGATCACATCCCCTTGTGGTAATATATGAAACTTTTAACAAAACTTATTTTTCCACCAACTTTTAACTTGGCAAATAATATCACGAACTTTAACTATCTGTGGTTTTTATTTCCCACCGGTGACGGAGTCTGGCTACTTTAAAATGGCATGGATGCCGAGTTTGTATACATCAACAATAACGAAATCATGAGTCCTGAATCAGACCCTAATTCATGAAGCTAACTTAGCATCCATGTTATTTTAATGTAGCTGGAACCCGTCGCTGTGGGAAATAACAATCACGGATAAAGTTCGTGATGTTATTTGTCAAGTTGATAGTTCGTGGGAAAGAATTTTTTTTTTTAAAAATTCAATGATATTAGTGGCTAATTCCCTAATATAAATAGTATGTTATTATACGTACTCTAAGTGATAAAGTAATAACGGAACTTGCAATTCATCTACACATATTCATGATATTTTGTCAAATTGAACAAAAATCCTAGTACTTGTTTTCTTTAATTTTCTTAAATGGGGTAATATTTGATAAAGGATTTTCGTTATCATAAAAAGTGTTGAAAGTATCATGTATGGTAATACAATGGTTCTGACGCAAGAACTCTCTGAGCATGCTCATATTACCAATTGTACGAGGGATGTTGCCACTGAGATTGTTGTTTTCTAAGTTCAAGTTCTCAAGATTTTTGCACTTCCAGATATTCGAAGGAATAAGTCCTAGAAGAGCAGATACAATTCATAATACAAAGCTCATCGTTTTTTAAGCAAAATAATAATTGTAGCTAGAAGTTGATCAAAACAAAAATGTATCTTATCACATAAATGTAGACTGATTTGGCAATCAGACGATTAATAATTAACCAAAAACACGGAAGGTCTTAGTTTCAGGTTATTTTATAAAATTCGGATTTAAAGTTATTTTTAAATTATTTTATGCCATTCTTATTAAAATGACCTAAAAATTAACTAACAATGACCTAAAGTTCACATCCGTATGCTTTGGTTCTGCATTTTTGTATTAAGATTGAATTTTGCGTTAATAATAGCCACTATAAATAAATATCTATTAATGGTTATAACTTTTTGTATAAAATAGACTATTTTTTCCTTAATAGAAAAGCAAACAATAGCTAAATTCAAAATCTAAAACAACAAAACATAAAAATTAATTAAATAAAAGTTTGAGCTTTTAGGCAAAGTTTTCATCTGGTCTTATTCATTTATATATATCATAATTGTACATAAAATTTTTTTGTTGTTTAGTTATCATAAGAAATATTATCTTCTATCTCTTAAAAATAAAAATAAAAACTATTTCAATTTTGGGCCATCTCTTAAATAATAGAAACTTTGTTAACTTTCCATTTTAAGAAGTGGACCATACAATTCAGTAACTCTATTGCACTATTTTTTCTCTTCATCTCTTTTACTTTACTTATTTTTTTCTTCCTCTCTCTCTTACCTTACCAATTCTTTTCTCTTATTTAACCAATTGTGGACAAAAACCCGTGCCACTTTAAAAGTTTCTATTTTTTAAATACGGAGGTAGTAATACAAAAAGAAAATTTTATAATGATGAATATTTTTGTAAAAAAATATAAGAACTAGCCGGACCAGATTAAAGTTTTCAATTGAGATCCGTAAATATATATCATAAAATTGATTTGATGAAGCTGCAAGTACGTGTGAACTTATTCTCCTTGCCCAACAGTTTTGACTCAACTTAATTGGGACGGAGGGAATACAAAATATATATAATAACTGGACCAGATTAAAGTTTTCAATTTTTGATATAATTTCTCATTACTTGAGATCTGTAAATGTATATCATAAAATTGATTTGATGAAGCAAGTACCTGTGAGCTTGTTGTTATTGAGATACAATATCTGGAGATTTTGGAAAATTGGGATACTTCCTGTCAAACTATTGTCATATAAACTCAAGAATGTCAAGGAAGACATGTTGGAGAGTGAAAATGGGATATCTCTTGTTAGAGAAGCGCCGTCAATATTTAATATCTCAAGCCTTGAAAGATTCCCTATTTCCGATGGAACTCCTCCTGTGATTGTTATACATCAATACAATCAATTTGATATATATAAATGTATCATTTATACTTTATGAATAAGAACCAATGACACGCAAGCATATGTATATAGTAAAGAAGAAATATTTGATGTAAATGTATCATTTCACATATTGAAGAAAGAAGAAATATTTGTACCTTGAAAACCACTATTGTACCCTAAGTACAACTTTGTAAGCATGCTCAATCTTCCAATATCACGTGGAATGTTTCCACTGAAATTGTAAGCATGCTCAAGATGTGTGCATTTCCATATATTTGACGGAATCTGCCCTTCAAGATTGTTCTTAGAGAGTGACAATATTTTGATGTTGGGCATATTATTGCACACATCAATTGGGAGCCGACCTGATAGGCTATTATTTTTAATTCTAATTTCGCTAAGTGAAGACACATTGAAAATACCATGTGGTATGTGCCCACTCAATTAATTATTATACAACTGTAATATTTGTAGCATGGAATTGTTAAATAAAGACTCGGGAATTGTACCTAAGAAAGAGTTATTGTACAGATAGAGTTCCTCAATTTGAGGTAAACTGCCCAACCATGTTGGTATTTTTCAGATGAATGAATTCACTCCCAAATTCATCACCTCCAAACGACGCAATTTAGATAGCTCAAAGGGTAACATCCCCCCAAAACTGTTGGAACTGATGTCCAAATATCTTAGAAACGTAAGGTTTCCGAGACGTGGAGCCACAGTTCCATCAAGGTCATATCGAGAGAGATTGAGAGCAGTGACACGGCCGTGTTTGAGGCCACACGACACACCAATCCAACTACAGACTGATGTGTTTTGCGACCAATTGGTGCTCAAGATAGCATTAGTGTCGGAAGTGATGGAGTTTTTGAAGGAAGTAAGTGCCTTTTTATCAGTGTCAGAATTCAAGGAGAAGGCAAAGCTATTCAATAGCAAGATGCAAAGAGCAAAGGGAAAAGTAAGACTCTCTATGAATTTGCTCCTTTGTTTCAGTTGACAGACCGTGTCCTCTGTGACAGATGATTTATAGTTTATGGAGTACTCTCTCCGTCTGCGAATAAGAGTCCTATTTCATTCTGGCACGAGTTTTAAGAAATGTTAAGAAAAGTAGTGGAAGAAAGTTAGCAAAATATGAGTTTCATTGGTATTATGTACTCCCTCCGTCCCAATAAATATGAAACATTTGGTTTCTGGCACAAGATTTTATGCAAGTGTTGTTTTGTGAGTTAATGAAGAGATAGTAAAGTAAGAGAGAGGAAAAAGTAGAGAGAGTGATGTTTCCATTTTAGGAAACGCTTCATTTTTAGTGGGACAACCCAAAAAGGAAAACGTTGCATTTCTAATGGGACAGAGGGAGATACTACCTCCATCCCCCAAATTTTGACACGGTTTGACCCGGCACGGATTTTTAAGAAATGTAATGGAAAGTGTGTTGAAAAAGTTGGTGGAATATGAGTCCTACTTTTAAAGTATTAGTTTTATAATAAAATGTGAGTTGAAATTAGTTAGTGGAATATGGGGTCCACTACCAAAAATGGTAAAAAGTGAAGTGTGTCAAATTTTCAGGGACGGACCGAAATGGTAAACTGTGTCAAAATTTGGAGGACAGAGGTAGTATTAGTTTTAATGATATGTAGTGGAATGTGAGGCCTCTCTTTACCATTTATAGTCATTATTATAATTGTGGAATGTATTAACTGAATTATATTTCCTTTGAATCAATAATATTTTTCCTACAATGATCTCGGCATTACATAGTACTCTCTTTGTCCCAGCTAAATTGAGACATAACTTTTGGGCACGAAGATTAAGAAATTGTATTAAAAAATAGGAGTGATGAATAAAGTAGAAAAAATAATGAGAAAGTAAAGTAGGTGATGAAATACAGTAAGAATGAACAGATGTTTTGTTTTTTGTTATAAGAGGAAATGACTCAACTTAGTTGTCACATCCTAAAAAAATAATGCGACTCTATTTAGTTGGGACGGAGAGATTACTACTACTTAAGTTTCTAGATCTGAAATGATAGATATTTAAATCAAATATTTTTCACCACACATATATTTCCATAAGATATTTTCCATAACATGACATTGCATTATTGTAAAGTAGAAATTTCTATGTCTGTTGTTACTACAACATACATTGCATTATTGCAAAATTTGAATAAAGTTGAAAAACCAATGTAAACAATTTCCACACGACGCGGGTCGTCGTTGACTCCACTTGTGTCACACTTTTATTTTTATTAAAAACATTAATGTAATCAAATATACTAGATAATAGAACTACTTTATTATGTGGTAGTATCAATTAATTTCACAAATATAAAAATAAATAGATAAAATTCCACAGATTGTATGCACGCAAATTGTAAGGCCTATTAAGAAAGTGTATATTATGGATAACAATCACGTTCCTGTGTTTGAAAAAAAAAATATAAAGAATAATTTTTTGAGTTCGGACATGGTATAAATTATTAGAGATGTGTGATGGATCTGAAGTTAATATAAATGAATGGAGATAGTTTAATTGAAACTGTTTCTAGTCCACGCTGTATGTAACATATGTTGAAATCCAAAAATAAGTCATACTCCCACTGTCCCTCATTATGAGTAACACTTTGACCGGACACGGATTTTAAGAAATATAAAAAAATGTTAGTTGAAAAAGTTAGTGTAATGTGGGACCCACTTTTTTATATTGGTTTTATAATAAAATGTGAGTGAAATGAGTTAATGGAATGTGGGACCTACTTACCATTTATGGTAAAAATGAAGTGCTATTCCTAATTGGGGACGGACCAAAATAGAAATTAGCAACTCTTATTCGAGAACGGAGGGAGTATCATTTTCAATATAGCCCAAATTTAACTTGCCCATATTTTAAGGTGGGAAAGGTTTTGGGCTTTTGGCATAGTAACTTCAATAGGATTTCAGTAATTAGAATGATCCAAATATTTTAACTCTCTCAATCCCCGTTAAAATGACCCCTTTCATTTTTTGCATGTGTTTTATAAAAATCATAATAAATAGTTAACGTGTAAATTATATTAAGAGAGATAATAATATGGAAGAGACTCTCTTTTACATTATTGTTTTTCATACTTTAGGTTTCTTTTACTATTTATTATGTTTTTTTCAAAAACGAAAAGGGTCATCTTTAATGAAACTGAGGGAGTATTAAAAAATCTTGGAACTTGGTAAAAAGAGAGCAATTCATTCATACATATAATTTTGAATTAATAAAAAAATTTTAAAAAAAATCAATATAGAGCCGGTAATATTGAGCATGCCATGCGTCGCGATGATTTTTATGCTGACCCCCCCACCTGCTTGAGATATTGTCATGAAAATTGTTGTAAAATATAAATTTTAGTGTCATTAAAACAATTTTAGTGTCAACAATTTTAGTGGCAATATAAACTTTAATTCATTCATACATATAACAGATGATAATTTATGGGGGGTCGCGTGGGGTCAGCCGACCCCACCACCAGCTCCCGCGACCTGCCGTAAAATACCCTCCAGCAGCCTCCGGCCCGGCCCACGGCATCCAAACCCCTGCCCCGTCGCCTCAGTTCTTCTGATTATCGCCGCTGATTTCTAAGCTGTAAAAACTTCCGCTCCAGCGTATTAGTATTGATTATGCTATTTCATATTTAGATTAATGAAAAAAAAAATCCAAAAATCCAATTTCAATGCATTTATTTTATAAAACATTGCAATTCCTTTGTTAAAAAATTGACAGACTGTCCCCTCTACAAGAGATGATTTATAGTTATGAGTTCTGATAATTTATGGAGTATTATTTACTCTATATTTTAAATCAGAATTATTTCATTTTTTTATTTATCAAAGTAGTCTTCGTTTGTTGATACAACAAAATGACATTGAATATTGCAACGTAGAAATTTATATGTAGTAACCAAATTTGGATGGATTATGCTGAAAAACCAATGGAAACATTTCCACTCTGTATTTAAAGGTGTCAAGTGGGCCGGGCCGGCCCAGCCTGGCCCGGGTCCGGCGAGGCCCAGCGACTTTTCAGCCAGTCCGGCCCAGGCCCATGTTTGTGGCGGGCCGGGCCGGGCTGGGCCTGGGTTTTATTTATAAATAATGGGCCCAGCCCGAGCCCGGGCCCAGTTGGTAAGTGGGCCGGGCTGGGCCGGTCCTGGGCTGGGCCAAGTTCAAAATTTTTATTGTGCTAGATAAATATTAATTTTTCTATATTGGAATAGTATATAGTGTATAATGATTTATAAATATATATTTCCACAAAATAAGGAATCAAGATTTTGCTACAATTTAATATATTCCCAAAAAATTTGTGTATTAATGTTATAGATTACACACGTAAATGTTACATTATCCCACAAAATTAGAATCATGACGCACTATAATTATGGAACTATTTTTAATTGAGATATATGAAGTAAAAACTAATACTATCTATAATTATGCAAATCAATTAACCATTGAATTATGCAAATCAAATGTATTTATGGAAATCAAACTTGTTATAAGTTTTAGTTTAGGTTGAGTAATTAATTAATTGATTATTTTTTGCATAATATCATTAATAAAAAATTTATGAAAACATAAAAATATAAAATAATCATGCATCTAACAATATATTAATAGAAATGAATATGCATGAAATAATATCCAATCTTCATTGTTTATACTCATATAGTCATATGCATATATACTAATACTACTACCGTAAGGCATACACATTAATGCATATTACAATTTGCATATAAATAGTAATATAGATAAGTAGTCATCACTATTCACTATAATTAGGGAGCTATATATGATAGAGATAAATTATTAACAACTAATCTCTATAATTATGCATATCAAAATAATTATACCACAATCAATTTTAGGATCCTCTATTTTTTTAAAAAAATAGTCAATACTACTCTATAAATATGAAAATCAAATTTATTAGTATAAGTTTTGATTTAAGTTGAGTAATAATTGATTAATTGAATATTTTTGCATAATGTTATTAATAAATAGTAGATATGGACATGTCATTAGTATATTATTATGTTATCCATAATTAAAACAATTGAAAGAACAAACAAATATAGGAGTAGTAGTATAAAACCAAGCAAATAATTAGATTCTGCCGGGCCTGGGCCGGGCCTGGGCCTGGGCCGGGCTTCGAGTGGGCCTGGGCTCGGGCCGGTCCTGGGTTTGTAAAAAGGCCCAATTGGAGCACAATTCATCTACTCGGCCCAGCCCAAGCCCGCTTCATTTCATTGGCGGGCCGGGCCTGGGCCGGCCCATACCGGGCTTGGGCCGGGCTGGGCTGGGTCGGCCCGGCCCATTTGACATCTCTAACTGTATTACGTGATCAACAGGGCAAACCACGCGGGTCGTCGTTGACTACACTTGTCACACTTATGTAAACAAATTCTTCATTCGTCCATGAAATTTTGTCACAATTTTCCATTTACAACGGTCTCACAAATTTGTCACATTTCATTTTTTACCTTTTCTGGTAGTGGACACGCATTCTACTAATTTATTCACACTCATATTTTATTATAAAACTAGTACGTTAAAAGTAGAACTCATGTCCTACCAACTTTTTCAACCCACTTTCTATTACATTTTTTAAAATCCATGTACGTCCGGTCAAACTATGATAAAATCTAAGGAACGGAGGGAGTATACTAGATAATAGAACTACTCCATTATGTGGTATAAATTAATTTTGCTGCTATAAATTAATTTCACAAATATAAAAATAAATAGATAAAATTTGATAACTTGTATGCACGAAAAATTGCAAGGTTATTAAGAAAGTACTAATTGAAACCCAAGTTAAAATATACCACAGGAAGTAAAAATTACAGAAATCAAATTACAGACATGTAACAGTACTCCCTCCATTCCAAAGAAGATGACACACTTGGGAGATAACACGAGATTTTAGGAAATGTTTTGTGTGTCAAGTGGTGAGAGAAAATATGATTTTTTAATTGATATGAGAGGAAATTTTTTCTAAAAGAGGAAATATGACATATTTTGTGGGAAAAACTAAAAAGGAATGTGTGGCAACTACTATGGTACGGAAGGAGTAGTAATACACTAGGGCCTTATAAAAGAAAGTCAAAAATTCCAGTCCTGGGCCTAGTAAAAACATAAGAAAGTTTTCAAAAATTCCTCAAGCCCATTTTGTTTTGTTTAGCCCACTTTTGGAAGAATCAAATAAATCTTGCGTGCGATTCTATTATCAATCAATTCACCTCAACTCTTTGGAACTAATATAATTGGACAATCAATTCAGAAATCAATTTCAATTAATCCCAACGGTATATAGTATATATACGTTTCATTCTCTTCCACAATCTGAACACTTTCAATTAATCAGAGAATAGAGAACTAGAAGATAAAGTGAAGCAAAAGGAGCTGCAATTACACAAGATAGGTAATCACAAACTTGAATTTCTTTGTGCATAATTGCATATACAACACTTAGCATTAACAAACAGATGGATGTATAGTTCTCGACTAAATTTTTTTTTGTTGGGCCTTCATTTTGCTAGACTCAATAATTCTTTTGAGCTTGAGTAATTTTCGGTCCGCAAAATAAAAGTAAACAAAATGTAAGAGCATTCACAGAAGTCAACGATATCCCTTCATTCCATAACTATACTATTCATGGCCATCTCTACTTTTTGCCCCCCATCCTTCCTTATCTAAGAAACAACATCCACAATCATTCATTTCTTAACAATCCCTTCACTATTCATCAATATCACTATTTTATTTATTTTATTTTTTCATAATAAATTTAATTTTAAATTAAATATTATATTAAAATTATAAAAATAAAATTTCATTGATAAAACCATAATTCCATAATAGGAGGATAAAAAATGAAAAAAAAGGGGGAAAAACATTAATATTTGGAGAAGTGGAAATTTTTTAACCAATTTAAATATTTCTTTGTTTAAAAATATCAAAATTTAAATATGTGGCCTGCCAAAATGGGATCCTCCATCAATAACTGAAGACCATTTGTGACGGTGCACCCTCATCAGCCTCCCTTAACCATCCCGTCCCAACGGGACGGGTCAAGAATGGTTAAGCGACACCATTGTGGATGCTCTTAATGTTTAGGCTAGCTAATTAATTGTTGGAGCTGATTAGTTAATTCCGGAGACGACAATTTAATTTCGTGAGTAATCAATTTAAAGAAATTATTAGTATTTTTGAATTCATTAATTCAATTTATTAAATTTTAAGAAAGAAATTAAGAGAGTGCGGAGAGGGTACGAAACCTGAGCCGCTGCTCTGTTTCCGGCCCAATACTATATAATTTTATGTATTTTATCACTCTTTTTAATATTTCCTAAATTGAGCAGTAATTTGATATTAACGATTTGTTTCCACCCTCAGAAACGTGCTTATGTAGAAACGTTCCAATTTATAACTAGAAAAATCAATTGATGAATTGGCTTTGTCAGGTATGCCAATGCCTAATTGACAGTGTTTGGCGTATATATTAGTAATAATTTTGGTTGAGTATTGAACATTTTTTTGGCTTTGTGGCTCTTTTTTTATCATATCTGGTAAAACTCATCATCGGTATAAAATAAAAAATTGTTGAGTATTATGTTAAGATCTTCGTCTTGACATGATCGAAAATACTCAAGCATCGATTAAACTCATCTTTTTTTACCGAGTATAAATAAATATTTTTTTTTAAATTATAGGGCAGAGAAATTATTAGATGTAAACTGCAAAAAGTAAGCCAATAAGCTCATAAATTATTAATAATTAGTCCAAAATGAATTCTACATCAGTTTACAAGTTGATTGAGCAGCTGTTACTATTAGGGAAAGACTTTATCTTTAGGTGTGATAGTAATCCATTCTAATTTGTCTAGGTTGGACACCAATGCATGCTATTTGCATCTTTGAGATAAGAAATAAATTGTCATAAACTGAGATAAGGCATAAATTATATATCCACTTTTGACGTTTGCCTTAGTTATATGTGATAAGTATGATCTTGTAACTTAAGTAAGATTATTGAAGGATAAATATACATTGGTTCTTCTTCAATTTAACATTAATTTGTTCGTGTTACATGCATTAATTGACCAACTTAATTGTGCAAATTACACTTGTGTTTAAAACTTTTGCCAGTGAGTGTTTTTTTTTTTGCTTTCGTTTTTTTGCGAGCTTTTATTCCGAATAACAAAACTCATGTTAGAATAAATTCACTATATTTTAAATTTTTAAGTTAGGGCCGTGTGTAACTTCAATTTTTCATTTACATTTATGGTATGGGAAAATTTCAAATTACATAATTACAAGTAGTAGTACTTTTCATCGACCCTATGTATAGTAATGTCGTTAAATAATTTGACTCAAAAGGCCCCCCCACGTCTCACACGATCCTTTTTCACTTACGATTAACGTGTGTACATTATTGTAACACCCATGTAATATGTAGAAATTTGTCTGAAAATTATTTCGGACATGAATTTTAATAAAGTAATGTTTAATGAGTTAAAAGGAAATAATATAAAGTAAAAAAATAGAATAAATAAATAAAAATAGAAAATAAAATTTAAAAATTTAAAAGAATTAGTGCTATACTCCCTCCATCCCATAGAATACGTCATTTAGGATTGACACATGTTTTAATACGTAACTGGTAAAGTTTGAGAGAAGGAGAGAAAATAGTTGAAATTGTATAGTGGAAGATGAAGCCCATGAATAATTAAATACGAAAGAAAGGAGAAAAAGATTGTAATAAATAGATACGAACTATTTCTATAGGACATACGAAAAAAGAAATATGCTATATTTATATTAAATAGAGGAAGTAATTTTTATTGAAAGAGAAGAGAAGTCACTATTAGGAATATGAATCGCTTATCTTGGAGTGTATTATGTATTTAATCGCGGCTGCTGCTTACATGTATATTAGCAATGCATTAACAATTGAAAACGCGAAGGATTTTGAGGGTCAAATAACAAGTAAATACTATTGAATTTTAATTTAACTTGAAAACGTGGAGTATTTTGTAGGATATGGAAAATAAACATTTTTAGCTAAGCTAGGCCATGAAGATGATGATGACCAAACGTAAAAGTTCACAAAGAAATTAATAATTCAACTTGTATGTGTGATTGCTTTCAGTATTAATGCCTACATATTTGGAGATTATAGAACTTTATAGTACTAATTTTCAATCCAATTTTAAATAGTGCACACGTATTTTGGAAATGATTAATCTTAACACCATTTTCAATCCAATTTGGTGATAACGAGGAATAGATACAAATATTTTAAATTAATCTTCTATTTATAGATAAGATTAATTAATTTATGGTTGTGGTCATTTTATTTTTTAAATAATCACTTATATTTTATTATTAATTTATCTATTCATTCCAAGTAAACTATTAATTTAAATTAATTTTCTACTTATGTATATGAAGGGAGTACCATAATACTCCGTGTATACTAATTGTTCACCCTACTTTCGAATTTATTAACTTTATATGATAAAAGTGAAAATAAATTCGAAAAATATATTTGCAGAGTCGTTAATTTGGTCCAATAAACTCTTGATAATAAATAAAAAATTCAACTACAGTATAGTACTACTAAATAAAATAAGATAAAAATGGTACATGGATGTTGGACAAAAAAAGTGAACATGTGAATAAAATTGGAACTAAACCAGTACATATTTTTATCCAATTTAGTCCCCTAAACTATAACATACTCCATATAGCTTGGAGATCATTGTCCAACAAAATCAACAATAAAATCATGATTATTCTCACTATTTTATTCTATTTGAATATCATATTTTATCCCATGAATGTCTAGCTTAGAAGTTGGAAAAGTTTTCATATGTATTAAGTTTAAAATATTAATATTACACTAAACCATATACTCCATATTTCTATCAAAATAGTTTACTTAATTGCAATATTCTTATAAATGATTTTAGTCGTAAAATCTGTATAGTTAGTTAAACGACAAAAACTAATAACATTCTGAATGCTTTAATTAAAATCCATAATATAATATTTTATTAAATAGATTATTAATGTTTTTTAAAAGGAATAAATTGTTTAATATAAACTTAAACAACCATTTAGATGCAAAAGTAAACTATCTGTTTATACTATTGTAACTAGCTACTGTATGGTCGGTCACATATAGTAGTTCAATTTAAAATTTTAATTCAATTGAACTGTCTTCCATTATAGTACTCTTCGCATCATGAGAATTGTTATAGTTCATGTTACATAAAATTAATTAATTTGGTTTTACATGTCATCAATTATTAGTCCATCTAGAAAATTAATTTAAACATGAATTCAAATAATTATTTTTAACTGTTAAAAGATTTTTAGTTTATACATAATATGGTGAATTGGTGATTATAAAAACTGGAATACTTGAAATTATTGAAACTTATTATACGTTTCTTCTGAAATAAATTTGTAAGTACGAACCCAAGACATGCAACGTGTAACATTAATAATTTTCAACATGCGTAAGATGGGAAACGTTATCCATATTCCAGAAATCTTAATATAATACTGCAATAAATCAAAACATGAGAGATGGTAGGCTATGTACAAATTTGATTTACAATTTGGTCTCCAACATTATCAAATTTACATCAAATCACCACTGGATTAATTTTTCCATGTGTTAATAACTTAATATAGGGGTCTAATTAAAATTCAACGTTTTTCTTCTGCACTTCAAACTTAAAAGAAAAATGATATACATATGCCTAAAATCAAGAGCTTATCCAAATATTAATTCGGTACGACAAAGCAGGTGTATAAAGATCAATTATGAAACAACAATCTCACAAAGTAAATTAAAAATTGAAAAAAAAATACTTCCTGATTTGAATTTCAAAACAGTTATACTACCAAACAAAAATAAATTTGAATATATAAAATAAGAATAATTGTTGTATTCAAATTTGAAAATCTACGATAAATTCATAGGTTTTTTAAATGAGTTTGTGAGCTTTACATGAGGCGAAAATTTAATTATTATCAGCTCGTCATTTTTCACAAGAAATTTAGTATTGTTTCTATAATAACAAATTCATCTGTTAAAGTTAAGGAAATATCTTCATAACACATAATATCTTCCTAGCTACAAATAGCTTAGAATTTTCATGCATTAGATCACCATATTTCCCTTCTTCAGTTGTGGCTATAAATACATCAATTCTATTCCATAACAAAATCACACTTCTCAAAACACACAAACACAATATACACACACCACACACAAATACAGTAAGAATGTTGCTAAGCAATATCAAGTTTCCCTTGGCAAAGTTCCCCAAAACTATTGATCATAACCACTTCCCCTTTTCCAATATCAATAGTGTTGGAAATAAGAATGTTTTGTCAAGTGGAAGAAAGTTCTTTATGATGGATACACCTACTTCAACTCTCCTTGTCACCCTCTTGAGGCAGAGCTGCATCATCAAGAATTCAATGCAGCAGCAGATACTGGGATAGGAATTCTTCCTTTTTTCCACGGGAAGAACATCCTTCTCACCGGTGCCACCGGCCTTCTTGGAAAAGGTATATTTTTATTAATATTGTGTCTGATATTTTGATATTTTACGCATGCTTATATTGATATTTATACATGTATTACATCTGTATAATATGATTCATATGTCGAGATATTAACGATTTTCAAAATATATTAGCATCCAAAAAATATAACTCCCTCATTCCCACAATATGAGTCGTATTTAGTTGTGGCACGAGTTTTAAAAATATAAAGAAAAGTGAGTTGAATAAGTAAGTGAAGTACCCCATCAATCCCACTTTAGGAGTCCTAGTTGAGTTCGACACGCGTTTTAAGAAATGTAAAGGAAAGTTGGTGAAAAAAGATAGTGGACTGTGGGTTCTACTTTTTTATATTAGTTTTATAATAAAATGTGAGTAGAAAAAGGTTATTGGAATATGGGGCCTAATACTATTTATGGAATATTCTAACCGAGACTCCTAAAGTGGGACACCTAAAAATGGTAAATCGGGACTCCTAAAATGGGACGGAGGGAGTATATGTATTAGTTTTATAATAAATGTGAGTGAAATAAGTTAGTGGAATATATAACCTACTTACCATTTATGATAAAAGTGAATAGGACTCTTATTATGTGACAGACTTAAATGGCAAAATATGATTCTTATTGTGTGACGGAGGGAGTACTTATCAAATTTCTTAATCCGAACATATGCAATAATGATGACATTAGAATCCTTGTAAAATCACCTTCAATATGATTTGTGAAAATAAATTAAATCAAGAATATGTAGAATTAAAAGTTTTGGATTAGTTTTGGTGAAAAAGTCAATATTTTAAAAACAAGACCTATAAGTGAACCAGTATAGATATTAGTACATGGTCAACTACTGCAGCACTATATAATATATATAAAAAATATAAAATCCATTTTTTGATATTTATGTTAGTACTATACACACACAACTTATATCTTACATATATGTACTTGTTTTATTTGATCAGTTCTTGTGGAGAAGATATTAAGATCAATGTCTGTGGGCAAAATCTACTTACTGATCAAGGCCAAGGACAAAGAGGCTGCATCTACCAGATTAACAAATGAAGTGAGTTCTTACCAATTTCAAAATGCTTGTAATAATATTTATATACTACTCCTATTTAACATAATTCCTTTGAATGTTTTTAGATAACAAACTCGGACTTATTCAAAACTCTGAAGGAAGAACTTGGGGATTCCTACGAAACCATGATACGAGAGAAGCTGATACCTATTGCCGGAAATATCTGTGAACCGAATCTCGGAATGGATTCTCAATCTATTGCTCAAGTTCGAAAAGATGTCGATGTCATAATCCAATCTGCAGCTTCCACAGTCTTGAATGACAGGTTCGTTTAGTTCATTTTTCTCGTTTCTTGTCAGAGAGAATCATCTCAAATACGAATGACAATCCCTCCGTTCACAATGAAATGGTCTTTCATTTTGTTCTGTCCACAAAAATGAGTCCATTTTAGTTTTGGTAACATAGGCATAGCCCATCACATTTTTCTCTATAAAAGTTATATCTTGATCAATATGTTAATTTGGTTGATTTTAATTGGTTTCATTTTAGGATTAGGGTTAAGATATAGATTTAAAAGATGTGTATTTTGGAGAAATCACACGTATTTTGGAGAATGAAATAAACTTGTCTATATATTTTGATAATAGGTATGACTTGTTGGTGGATGCAAACATGAGTGCCCCCCAACGATTGATGAGGTTTGCAAAGACATGCAATAATCTCACTCTCTTTGCGCATATTTCTACTGGTACGCGCAATTCTCTTTTAACAGATTAGTCTTTGGAAAATATTCTCTTATTTGGTCTATCACAAATTTACTACTAGTATTAATTTGAAATTGAAATGACAGCTTATGTTAGTGGAAAAAGAGAAGGGTTGATCATGGAAAAGCCATTTATAATGGGAGGGAATGGAAGAAAGGAGGAATATTGTGTTGAATCAGCCCTACTTGACTTAGTTGAGGAGAATAACTTGATTCTCAAATTATCATCTTCTTCCTCTACCCAACATGATCTTACCAAAAATCTCAAAAGGCTTGCCCAAGACAGGTATACTACAATTCATTTATTCTTATATTTACTTATGCAAATGCATCATAAGAGAATGATTGAACTGATTGTAAAACACAAAAACCCCAGTTTCTTGAATTCAAAATTTATTATTAATAATATAAAATTAATTGCATAACAACTAAAATGCTAATTATAAGTGGTTTGAAAACCACAGGAACTCAAAAGGAAATCAAATTCATTGTACATCACGTTATAGCGATGACTTTGATTCCTTGGTCAGTTTTGCAAGCCCATTGCGAATTTCAGGTTATTCTGGCATGGTTAATGTGTCCAGTATTGTCCATTGGAACTTCAACATATATCCAATAAATCTCGATAAACTTCATGTACTTTTTTTTATCGTTGAGATATAAGTATTTACCTATTTTGGATATGATAATGTAACAGAGCAACGGAATTTGGATGGCATAATTCATATCACATGACTAAAGCTATGGGAGAAATGGCTCTTGATGAAATAAGAGGAGATGTGCCTTTGCTTATTATAAGGCCCACTGTTATTGAAAGCACCTATAGAGACCCTTTCCCTGGATGGATACAAGGAAATAGGTATTTATCTAGCTAACTAATTTAATTTCCAATATTTATTTTGCATCATTTTTAATGATAATTGAATTTAGGATGTTTGATCCTGTCATTATGGCCTATGGGAAAGGACAACTACCAGGGTTTTTTGGAGACTCTCAAGTGGTCATGGATGTTGTAAGTTCAAGTCATTATTAAATGGAATTAATTAGAATGGATTTTTTTGGTCAATAGTTTCATTAAGAAATAGTATTAATTTTTTTTATCCTAATCAGATACCAGTAGATATGGTAGCAAATACAACAATTGCAGCTATTGCAAAGGAGGGAAACATGCATAGGCCACAGCCACAACCTAGTGTTTACCATGTTGCATCTAGTGCTACAAATCCTCTATTATATTCTGATTTTTTTGAATACCTTTTCCACTACTTCAACTCAGCTCCTCTTATCCCATCTCAAAAAATTTCAAGAATTAAATATTTTGACAATTTCCAAGATTTCTCTGAATACACAAGAAATTCAATCAATGGTGATGAGAAGATGACTCTAAAATCCCGAAATCAAGCTAAAGCCAAAGTTGCATATGCCAACAAACTTTGCAAGCTGTATGAGTTCATAGGATTTTTCAGTGCAAGGTACATTATCTTGATTAACATTGGGTCTGGATTTCTTAGAGAATTTTGTACATATAAATCAATATATTTAAAATATATATTATTGTTCAGGTTTGACACATCGAACACAAAGAAGTTAATTGAAGCAATGTCAAAGGAGGAAAGAGTTAGCTTTGAAGTGGATGCAAGCAATATAGAGTGGAAGAAGTACTTTGAGGAAATTCATATTCCTGGTTTGATAAAACATATGGTCAATGGCTCTATGTAAATCATTTGTATAAAAGTTATTTTGGTAATATACTTATATGTATGATTGTCTCCGTTGTTTCTCAAATTATTTTGGTAATAATATGTTTTGTGAAACTAATGCTTTGGATTGGATCTTAAACTCTTTCAATTGGTGTTTGCATACTGTTAGATAAGTTTTGACTAGCTAGATAAGTTTTGTAATATTTATTTTTAAATAATCAAGATAATCATTTTTGAATATAGAATATCCGATTTTATAAATATAACACAAATCTATAGTATTGAATTATATAAATAACAATAATGCTTAATAAGCTCATATTTTAATATAATAAAAGAAAAATATTGAGGAAAAAATACAGAAAATTTGGCAGATAAATATTGAAAGCTATAAGAAACCCTAATTCATAGTCTCTTTGCAAGATTACTTCACAAATCTACCACCAGA
The DNA here is from genome assembly GCF_023119035.1 of Salvia hispanica. NCBI lineage: Eukaryota > Viridiplantae > Streptophyta > Magnoliopsida > Lamiales > Lamiaceae > Salvia > Salvia hispanica. The sequence continues at coordinate 28,279,030 of NC_062966.1, read as the reverse complement.
AATCACGACAGGCATCCTCTCACGCCTCCCTCTCTGAAGCCGTGCAATCATCAAGTGCGTTTGCAAAGCATGGCTCAATCTGCTCGAGTCCGATGATTTCGTCAAATCCCATCTTTCCAAAATCAAAACCCCACCCGTCCTAGTTCGCATAATATCAACCGAGTTTCACTCAACTTGGTGCACAATTTTCGAAATTGAAGACGAAGACGAAGCCAATACGGAAAGCAATGATCTTCACTACCTCATGCAGCTCTCTGATTTCAATATCCCTCATGCATACTTGGATTTAATGGCAGGCATCTCCGTTAATGGATTGCTTCTTCTATACTCAGAGGTAGCACTCCTCTTTACATATGCAATCCGATCACTCGTTAGTATATCCAGCTCTCCTGCCCTGAGGAATACATTGAAGATTCTAGTTGCAATTTGGATTTGGCGTGAGCAAATTAAGTGGACAGTATAAAGTGGTCTGCTTCAATGCGGACGCTAGATCCGACTCTCATTATGTATACACCCTTGGAACACGAACATGGAGGCACGTTGAAGCCGGTGCTGCTTCTGGTTTCAGATTCTATTTCGGAATCGGATGCACTATATGTAATGGCAATCTCCATTGGATGGTAAATGATATGATTGCACCCTACTTATGTGGTTTTGATGTTGAAACTGAATGTTTTAGTATCTTCTCTGCTCCTTTCTTCTCTACTATTCCTTGGATGGATGCACTTGAGGTGACTTTAGGGGAGTTGTTTGTTTTCAGGGACTACTTGTGTTATTTTCACACAAGTGGCGATGATATTGTCATCTGGTCGATGAAGGAATACCGAGTTGAAGAATCCTGGGCCATAGAATATAGGTTGAGTGGTATTGATTTTGATCGGAATGAAATACCATTTGTTTATCCTATCAAAGCTTCCGAAAATGGTGACATTTTGATGTTTCTGGACGACAAGAGGCTCATCTACTATTCCAACAAGACGAGAACTACTAAACAGGTCAGTATGTTTAAGGATGCAGCTGTAGAGTAAGACAATTTCTATCCTTTTATGTTCACTCATAGCCTTTTCTCGTTCAAGAATATCAGAATTGAGAAAGTTATTTCGTTCTAGTTCATTATATTAGTCTACATTTATGTGTTTGTGTCCAGGGTTTTTTTGGTGTTTTTTGATTTTCTTGATTTAACTTGCTTTCACAAGTAAAGCAATGACATTTCTTCTTCCTTTCTGTCCCAAAAAAATAGCATTAATGGCACTTCTCTATACTCTGTTTTACCTAGTCAAGAAATCTTCACAAATCACAAGGTATCTTGCCATCTGACCAGAGCAATCTTGAAGCTCAAACACCAGTTACACCACACGATAACAAAAACAGTAAACACGAACACACCGAACATGCCTATTTTAGAGATTCGGGACGGCTCAATTTGAAGGTGATTTATATCTCTCCGAATCAAATCGATCAATGCGACTATTTTTTGGTACATTGTTCATAAAACATATGCTTGCCCGGCTTAACTGGTTGAACCCGCCGGTCAGGTCCAGTTATTAAAACACTGTTTAAATGGTATTTTAACCCTTTTATGTTTTATAAGTATTTAATTTGTATGTGTATGGTTAATAATTTCATGGTCTTAGATAATTTACTCATAACGACACATAAAAATGAAATTAGAAGTTGTTAATTCCACTTTTGTACCAACTCTGCATAAAATCGCAATGATTCATTCAAATGAATAAATTAAACTACATTTTCGATTCAACACGACAAGACCAAACCCGAACACAAACCTTCGACATGAACCCAAAAATTTTGACTAAATTTTTGGACTAAAATTTCGATATCACGTTCTCGAATCCAAAATTTTTGAGAGGGAGAAGGCTAGGATAAAAAATCAGGGCGGGATTGTAATCCTTCGCATCTCCATTCTGATACATATCGAATTGTTGAGGAGTTCTTGTCTTATTGGAGTAGTAGACTAGAATAGAACGGTCCAGCAACATCAAAACATCACCATCTCTAAAAAGTTTAATTGCTTCAACAGATATATAACGCCTACGAAAAGATAAATCTAATTCGATAGTACTTATCTTGTATTCCATGGTCCAAGATTCAACGACTTGGTATTCCTTCATCATTCAGATGACAATTTCACGGTTGACAATTTCATCATTGCGTGTGTAGTAAGAATAACACAGACAGTCCCTCAAAACAGATAAATTCCTCAAACCCAATCCATCTCCCATAGGGAAGGGGAAAGGGAAGATACTAAAACGTTCCGTTTCAACGTCAAAACCACAAAAAGCCCATATGAAATTCGTTGAATCATTTAGGAGTACATTCCAATGGAGGTTGTCATTACATAAAATGGGTTGGTTGACCCTCGAATCTGAAACCCGAAGCAGCTCCGGCTTGAACGCGCCTCCATGTCCCTGTTCTGAGGGTATATACACAATAAAAGTCGGAACCCGTGTCCGGATTGATCCAAACCACCTTATATTGCCCACTTATTTTGCTCCCACCAAATCCAACTCGCAACAGTCGTTACGGACGGTAGTCCTCAGGGTAACTGAGCTCGGTATATTCACGAGTGATGAGATTGCATATGCAAACATGAGCAATATATTGTATTGATGGTGAGTACAGAAGAAGCAATCCATTAGCGGCGATACCAACCATTGATCTTATGTTAGTGTGAGGGATCTCCAAGTCCGTGAGATGTTGTAGTGAAGATCATGGCTCTCTAGATCGGCTTCATCTCCGTCTTCAATTTCGAAAATTGTGCACCGAGCTAGGAACCTCCTCGTAAAATTAAAGCGAACTAGGGCGGGTGGGGTTTTGAGATTGGATTTGTCAAAATCGTCGGAATCGAGCAGATTGAGCCATGCTTTGCAAACGGACTTGCTGATTGCATAGCTTCGGATAGTGAGGCGTAAGAGGATGTCAGTCGTGATTTCTGTTGGTAGATTTGTGAAGAAATCTTGCATCATTTCTGCTGTTCAAACGAGGAAGAGTAGGAGGAAGAGGAATTAGCTGGTGCGTTGGAGTAGTATCGTGTTAATAAGAATTAGGGCTTTAATATATAAGAGATTTCAGAAGAAGGGATTAAATCCGCTGTGTTGGAGTAGTATCCATTTATGATAATAACTTTTTTTTGTTAAGAAGCTAATTCTTTCCTATATAAAATTGCAAAAATATAAAAAGATTGATTTTATAGCATGATATCTTACCTTTACTTTGGATCTTTTCTTATACTCCCTCTGTCCCATTAAAAATGAAATGTTTTCCTTTTTTGTTTGTCCCATTAAAAATGAAACGTTTCCTAAAATGGAAACAACTTTATCTCTACTTTTTCATCTCTTTTACTTTACTCTCTCTTCATTAACTCACAAAACAACATTACATAAAATTTTGTGCCAATTCCCGTTGCATTTTAAGTGGGAAGGAGGGAGTATGTATCTTTCCTAAGTTTAAATCTTTCCTTTTAGTGCAAGTGGTAGAGTAGCGTGCAAGATTTAGGGCATTAATATATCTTATGATAATAACTCTTTTTATATAAATTAACTACTTTTGCCTTAATAACAAGACGAGAAACCCTAATCCCTAATTCTTGTTATCCATCATCATTAGCCTGTGAGAATCAGAGATTCAGAAACTCTCCACTAATGAAGAAAGATTTCTTCACGAATCTACCATCAGAACTAACCACCAACATCCTCTCACCCCTCTCTGTCCCAAGCCTTGCAATCAGCAAGTCTGTTTGCAAATCATGGCGCGATATGTTTGAGTCCGATGATTTCGTCAAATCCTGTCTTTCCATAATCAAAACCCCACGCATCCTAGTTCGCATAATATCAACCAAGTTGAACTCAACTCGGTGCACGATTTTCGAAATTGAAGACGAAGACGAAGCCAATACGGAAAGCAATGATCTTCACTACATCATGCCCCTCATAGATTTTGGCATCCCTCACACATACTCAGCATACATGGCAGGTATGGCCGCTAATGGATTGCTTCTTCTGTACTCAGAGTTAGGGCATGCTCGAATTTCGCTTGTTATATGCAATCCGATCACTCGTCAATATATCAGGTCTTATGCCCAGAGGAATGCATCTCAGAAGATTTTAAGTTGTGTTTTGGATTTGGTATGAGCAAATTAAGTGGGCAATATAAGGTGGTCTGCCTTAATGGGGACGCCGGATCCGACCCTCATTATGCATATGTATACACCCTTGGAACAAGAATATGGAGGCGCGTTGAAGCCGGTGCTGCTTCTGGTTTCGAATTATGTCGCGATGGATGCGTTATATGTAATGGAAAGCTCCATTGGATTGTAAATGATTTGATTCAACCCGTACAAATTTTTGGTTTTGATATTGAAACCGAATGTTTTAGTATCTTCTCTGCTCCTCCTTTGATAGCTGAACACGAGGACTTGTGTGTTGGGGTGTTGTCTATTTTGAGGGACTGCCTCTGTATTTGTTACTCATATTCCAATAAAACTGACATCTGGTTGATAAAGAAATACCAAGTTGAAGAATCTTGGACCAAAGAATACACGTTGAGTACTAGTGATATTTCTCGGAGTATAATACAGTTTGTTCATCCAATTATAGCTTTCAAAGATGGTGACATATTGATGTTGCTGAACCAGAGTACGCTCATCTACTATTCAAACAAGAAAAGAACTACTAAACAAGTCGGTATGTTTAAGGATCCAGCTGTAAAGGAATACTTTACCTATGCTATGATTTTCACTCCTGGTCTTTTCTCATTCAAGAGTTTCGAAATTGAGAATGTTATCTCGTTTTAGTTCATAATATTAGACTACTTATCCTCATTTGTTTTCTACTTGCTTTCACAAGTAAGCAATCGCTATAAATACCCTTCCTTTCAAATTAAAAACAACATTGAGTTATGTTCGACAATAAGCATATTCAACAAATATATATTCAATGAACTACGCCTACATAGCTAGATAACATTATTGGCACTTCTTTTTTCAAATCTCCTTTGACCAACCCTTTTCATTCTATTCTATCACGAACGCAAAATAAAATCAAGAAATCTTCACAAATCATATTAGAAGAAAAAGCAAGATACAGTTTTGTACTCCCTCCGTTCCATAGTAATAGAGGCGTTTCCTTTCAGCGGAGATTAAGAAAAAATTGTGTTGGTGAGTTAAGTAAAGTGAGAATAAAGTGGAAAATGAAAAAAAGTAGATAGATGAAGAGAGAATAAAATAGGTGTGGAAAAATGCGTTGACTTATAGTACTAAAAAGGGAAATGACTCTATTACTTTGGAACGTACTAAAATGACAAAATGCCTCTCTTACTATGAAACGGAGGGAGTACTCTGTTTTACCTAATCAAAGGAATGAAGATGTTTCTCTATTTTCCAACACGATAAGAAAACTTAAACAACATGAACATGATAACAATGTGATTGAATTTTTGTTGCCATGACTCGATAACGACAAATTGTAAATTAACATTACTAACCCAAGCAACACTAGGTATGACATATCAATGCCATTCGACATGATAAAGCCGAAGCCGAACCAGTACACCACATGATAAACAAATCTTAACACGAACACAACCAGATAACGATAAAACACATGTTAGACTAACGTTATGAACTAAAACGAGATAGTGTCTTTCGGGTTGACATGATAACCCCAAACCAGGACACCAGCCCATCACCGAACAAAGGAACCTTACTAGAACGAGACAACATTCTCAACTCCGAAACTCTTGGTTGGCAAAAGGCTAGCCGTGAAAATCGTGGCAAAGGTAAAGCAATCCTCCTTAGCAACCGCATCCTTAAATATACCAACTTGTTGAGTCTTCCTCGTCTTCTTGCTGTAGTAGATAAGCCCCATCTTCTCCATCAACATCATAACATCGCCATCTTTGAAGATTTCAATCGGAAAAACACACTTCATTTTTGTCCCATCCATACAAAAATGGTCATCCAAAATCAAAGGTATAAGTCCCCATTGTGTACTCCTTCGTCCACGAGTCAGCATCTCCGTATTCCTTCATCACCCAGACGAAAATCTCAAAGGCCCGCGAGTTACAAAAGCACAATTTGTCCTTCAAAACGGACAACTTCCGGAAGGGCGTCCCCACAGGAGGAGTAAAGACGAAACCACACTCCCCCACTGGAAGCACGTAGAAGATGCTAAAACATTTTGTCTCAACGTCAAAACCACAAATCTGTAAAGGCTGACGAAAATTAGACACCATCCAATGGAGGTTGCCGTTGCATACAGTGTGTCCGTACCAAAAGAACTTGAGACGAGAACTGCCCCCGCGTGTCGTAGGATTTTACCCATGCTATGATTTTCAGCTGAAGATAACAACTTTACCCATGCTATGATTTTCACTCCTAGTCTTTTCTCCTTCAAGAGTTTCGGTATTGATAATGTTATCTCGTTTTAGTTCATAATATTATTCTACTTTATCCACATTTGTTTTCTTGAATTAACTTGCTTTCACAGTAATCAATGACGTTTCCTCTTCCTTTTACTGTCTCAAAATAATAATATTGACTTATGATCAACAATAAGTTAGCATATTCAACAAAAATATATTCAATGAACACAAAATAAAATGAAGAAATCTTCACAAATCACAATAAAAGAAAAGAGCAAGATACAGATCTGTACTCTGTTTTACCGATGTTTCTCTGTTTTCCCAACACGATAAGAAAACCTTAAACAACACGAACATGATAACAATGTGATTGAATTTTTGTTGCCATGGCTCGATAACGACAAATTGTAGATTAACATTAATAACCCAAACAACACTAGGTATGACATAACAATGCCAGTCGACACGATAAAGCTGAACCAGAACAACACACGACAAAAATATCTTAACATGAACATAAACAGGTAACGGTAGAACACAAGCTGGACTAACGTTATGAACTAAAACGAGATAGTGTGTTTCAGGTTGACATGATAACCCCAAACTTAGACACGAACTAGAACGTGACAACATTCTCAACTCCGAAACTCTTGAGTGACAGAAGGCTAGGAGTGAAAATCGTGGCAAAGGTAAAGTAATCCTCCTTAGTAACCGCATCCTTAAATATACCGACTTGTTGAGTCTTCCTCGTCTTCTTGCTATAGTAGATAAGCCGCATCTTCTCCATCAAAATCAAAACATCGCCATCTTTGAAGATTTCAATCGGAAAAACACACTTCATTTTCGTCCAATCCATACAAAAATAGTCATCAAAATCGAAGGTATACGTCTCCATCGTGTACTCCAGATGACAATCTCAAAGACCCCCGAGTAACAAAACCACAATTTGTCCTTCAAAACGGACAACTTCCCAAAGGGCGTCCCCACAGGAGGAGTAAAGTCGAAGCCACACTCCCCCACTGGAGGCGCGTAGAAGATGCCAAAACGTTCTGACTCGACGTCAAAACCACAAATCTGTAAAGGCTGACGAAAATTAGACACCATCCAATGGAGGTTGCCGTTGCATACAGTGTGTCTGTTAAAAAAGAATTTGAGACGAGAGCCGACCCCGCATTTAACGAGCCTCCATTTACGCGTCCCGAGGGTGTACACGTGGAAACAGTTGACTCCACCGCCGCGACTAATACAGATAACCTTATATTGCCCACTTATTTCGCTCACACAGAATCCGTAACATAACAAATATCTAAGCGAGATGTATTTCTTAGGGCGGGAGAGCACTATATATTCACGAGTGATCGGATTGCATACATAAAAAGGCTCTTCGGGATCGCCATTTTCCGGGTGGAGAAGAAGCAATCCGTTAGCGGATATACCTTCCTTTGATTGCTTATTTCCGTGAGGAATCTCCAAATCTGAGAGCGGATGGTAGTGCAGATCGTGGATTTTCTCCGAATCGGCGTCTTCTTCGTCTTCAATTTCGAAAATCGAGCAGCGAGTTGAGTTTTTCCCCTCCGTTGAGATCAATCGGGCTAGGGCGGGTTGGGATTTGATTTTGGATTCGGTGAAATTGTCGGTTTCGAGGAGATTGCGCCATGTTTGCAAACGCATTTGCTGATTGAAACGGTGCGGAGATCGGGGAGGCGGGAGAGGATGAGTGTGGTGATTTCCGATGGTAGAATTTTGAAGAAATCGCGGCGACGACCATCCATGTTTAGAAGAGGCAAAGCAAAGCAGAGTATATTTTGAAATTTTGAAATCTCTTAATTTGCAAATATATAAATACAATGTTCATGGAAAACGTGTTAATTAAGATGTTAATTATATTATGTAGCGTAATTTTCTGATGTAATTAGCAGGATTTAAATTGATTAAATCTTCCAAAAATTGGTCAGCATTAATTGTTGGGATTTCATGTAGTGTATTTTATGGGGTTTGGATCCTGTTAGGCAGAGGATGTTGTGCATAAGCAGAGGATGTTGGCACAGATTTTGGTTTTATTCCTTTCCCCCTTTAATTAGTTGATGAAGATTAACTAATTCTAATAACCACAAAGTGAAATCAACACTCTACCACGTCCAAGGAAGCGTGACTCTATAAAAAAAAAAAAAAAACGCTCTACCACTTTCACTACCATAGCCTCACCTCACGTGCAACCAATATAGTATTTGAAAAAAAAAATTAGTAAATATCAATTTTGGTTTTGAATATATGATCAAATATGAATTTGGTTTAAGATATTCACTTTTTTAAAAAACAAGTTTATAACAAAACAAAATGTCAATAAAAGTAGTTCTTTAATTGATGATTCTGTAAAAAAAAAATTAACGATCTAACGCTAATTATACTGTACAGTGGTATGACAGTTAAAAAAAAGTACAACTCCAAGATTTCATTTGTGAATACAAAATTCGTGAATCTCCAATTTGCAAAATACTCCATATAAATACAATATTCAAGGAAAACGTGTAAATTAAGCTGTTAATTACATGTGGCGTAATTTTCGGATATAATATTTAACAGGATTTTAATTGATTAAATCTTCCAAAAATTTATCAGCATTAATTGTGGAGATTTTATGTTGTGTATCTTATGGGGTTTGGATCCTCTCTGTTGTGGTTGATAACATAGCATGGTGTGCATAATTTATACTCCCTCCATCATCTATTAATTGAATACTGGTTCACTACGAATTTTAAAAAATTATAGTGAAAGTGGATGGAAAAAGTTAATGGAATGGAGTACTACTTTTATATACTTCATTCGTCCATGAAATGTTGTCCAGTTTTGCTATTGCGGTCTATCTGTGAAATGTTGTCCACTTTGTTTTATATCCATTTTTGATAAATGTTCTCCACTTTCCACTAACTCATTATACTCACATTCTGATATAAAACCAATATATAAATGTGAGACATACATTCCACTAACTTTTTTCCACTCACTTTTATTCACATTTATTAAAACTCGTGCCGAGTCAAACATGGACAATATTTTATGAACACAGGGAGTACTTATTAATTTTGATGTGAGTGAAATGAGCTAGGGTAGTATGGTCCATTAACAGAACTAGTAAAAAATAAGATGTCAATTAATTGACGACATAAAAAATAAAAAAATTTGATGTAAATTAATGGGAGACTGAGATTTTTCTATGTTAACTATTTATATTAATTTTATATAAAATGAGTGTAGACTAGTCAATGGGAAAAGAATATCGTATAACATGGTGACAGATTACAATATATCATGATAAGGCCCAACACAACAATAAAAAAGACTTTTTAACACAAATATCAGGTAGATTAACATTATGAACTAGGAAGGAGATTATAGGAAACTGCCGCAATGGTAATTATCAAGGGTATCCATTGGCGGACCCAGTGATTATTTCTGACGTTGATTTATATGCATTTTAATGGATGGACAGATGGCCCTAAGATTTAAAACGGATCGAATTCCAGACCATTAAGTTAATGATGGGTCTCATGCCTCTTGATAGTTATTTTTGTTATGTATATAGATGGGTTTATTTTCATTTGTAGATAGGATCCCACAATGTATGTAATAGCCCAAGTCCCAACATGATAATAATACAATACGATAATGTCAAACCCGAACATAAACATGATGAGAAAACCTTAAAAAGACATATCCCTGTCAATATATCCCAATCAAAATTAAGAATACTCAACTGTGTACACTATGCTCCAAGATTCCTAGACTTTATATTCCTTTATTACCCAGACCACAACTTCATTGCCGCATTCGTAAGAAATACACAAGCAGCTCCTCAAAACATTCAACTCATCCACTCAAATTCCTACGGGAGGAGGAGCAGAAAGATGCTAAAACATTCCGTTTCAAGATCAAAACCACATATCCGAATCGAATCATATACTATCATACAATGGAGGTTGCCATTACATACAATGTGTCCACCTAAACATAATCTGCAACCAGAAGCAGTGCCGTCATGAAGGCGCCCTCATATTCCTATTCCGATGGTGTATACATGACAGCAAGAGACAGACCGATCGGACCGATTGATACATACCACCTTATATTGCCCAGTTACCAAATCCATAACTCAACAAAAATTCATGTGAAATTTATTCTTCGAGGCAACATAGCTCGATATATTGACGAGAGAGAGGATTGCATATGTAAAAGGGGCATTTCAAAATAAGGTAACTCTAAGTACAGAAATACCAAAATTTGAACTTACTGTAGCAAAGTTATGTTTCTAGTTATATGCTTATGTACGTCCATTTCTATTCATAGACAATAGCCCATGATATATGTACTAGCCCGATACAGCACAACAAGATAAAGTAGAACCCAAACACGACACGATAAGAAATCCTTCAACACAAACGCAATAACAATGGGATTTGATATGTGTAGATACGACTCTGTAGCAAAATGTAGATTAATATTATGAACTAGAATGAGATTATAGGAAACAACCCACAATATATGCACTATATCATGCTTGCCTAGTATACCCGAATACATAGACCACACGATAAAGAAACCTTCTACACAAATACGACTGGATAACGATTAAACACAAATTTAGACTAATGTCATGAACTAGAGCATGATTATAGACAACATCCCATAATATATGTCGGGTCGACACAGATAAGACCAAACACGAACACTACATGACAAAGAAACCTTAGAACTCGAACCAAACCTTAGATTCCGAACACTACACTACCAAGAAAACTTACCCAACACGAAGACAAAAATCTAGACTAAAATTATGAACTAAAACGAGAACACATTCTCTAATCCGAAATTCTTGAGTGAAAAGAAGCTAGGAGTGAAAATCAGGGCGGCACGGTAAACCGCAGCTTCATCCTTAAACATATCTATTCGTTGAAAAGTTCTTGTTTTGTTGGAGTAGTAGATGACATCATCTTCATCAAGCAACATCAAAATGTCACCATCTTTAAAATGTTTGATTGGATGAACACATATATAATCCAAATCAGAGTCAAAATCAAAACCAATAATACTCAACTTGTACTCTATGGTCCAAGAATCCTCGACCTGGTATTCCTTCATCATCCAGATGACAACTTCGTTGTTGCGTGTGTACGGCAGGAGGAACAGAGAAGACTCTAAAACATTCCGTCTCAACATCAAAACCACAAATCCGTACGTTATCACTCAAATCAAATACACTCCAATTGAGGTTGCCATTACATGTAATGCTTTGACCAAAAAACCTGAAACTAGAAGTAGCACCAGCTTCAACACGCCTCCATATTCCTATTCCGAGGGTGTATACGCGATGTTCAGAGTCGGAGCCACGAAGCTTATTGATACTGAGCACCTTATATTGCCCACTTATTTTGCTCACGCCAAATCCGAACTTGAAAGGAAGAGGTGGGATGTAAACCAAGGGGCAACGGAGCTCGGTGTATTCACGAGTGATCAGATTGCACATGTAAAGAGGAATGGCTTTTTTTTAATGGTGAGTAGAGAAGAAGCAATCCATTAGCAGTGATACCTTCCATAAATCCTCTGTTTCGGTGAGGGATATCGAAATCCGTGAGCGGAATGTAGTGAAGATCATGGCTCTTATCCGCATCGACTTCGTCTTCGTCTTCAATTTCGAAAATCGCGCACTGAGATGGGTCCCTCTCCTTCGTCGTCAGGAGAGCTAGGGCGGGTAGGGTTTTGAGTTCGAAATAGTCGGAATCGATTAGATTGAGCCATGATTTGCAAACGGACTTGCTGATTGCAAGGCTTCGGATGGAGAGGCTTGAGAGGATGTTGGTCGTGATTTTAGATGGTAGATATTCGAAGAAATTAAGCTCCATTAATGGACTGAGGAGAAGAAGCAATTATTTTTCCTTTGTACATATTTAAGTTTGTTAAATTTCGTAAACATGTATATATGCACATTAATGATAACTTAGTAATCTCTAGAAATAAATATGCATGTATCTTAATATTTCAATCTATTTGATAACCTATTTTAGCATCTTCTCCCCTCCTCCGGCGATGGTTGGAGTTAGGGAGTTGTCTGTTTTGAGGGACTGCCTTTGTTTTAGCTATTGCACATGGTGTGGCGATGAAATTGTCATCTGGTTAATGAAGGAATACCAAGTCAAGGAATCTTGGACCATAGAATACAGGTTGAGTACTGTTTATATTGATCGGAATAAATTTTCGTTTGTTCATCCTATCAAAGCATTCAAAAATGGTGACATATTGATGTTGCTGGACAAGAAGGCGCTCATCTACTATTCCAACAAGACAAGAACTATTCAACCAGTCAATATGGGTAAGGATGCAGTTGGAGAGCATTACTTTACTTATGCTGATTTTCACTCCTAGCTTTTTCTCGATAGAGAGTTTTGGATTGGAGAATGTTATCTCGTTCTAGTTTATAATATTAATCTACATTTTTGTGTTCCTGTGTTATACGAGTTGTGTCCGTGTCTAAGGTTTCAAGTAAGTCTTGGCTATTTATCTTCCTTAAACATTGGCTAATATCTAACAATATTAGTACTTACTAATTAGGTGCCACAATTACTGTATAACAATATTAGTAGATGCCGGAACTAAGGTGGACAATTATTGGGTGACAGAGGGAGTAAGAAAATTACTTTATATGAATATTAGTACTAATTAGGTGCCACAATTAAATACATCACTTGTATATAATTTATTTTATTAGTCTTTAACATGTTTTCAATATTTATAATATTTATATGAATATTAGTCTTTAACATGTTTTCAATATTTATAATATTTTATTACTAATTTATTTTTAAAATAATGTATATCAGATTAAAGTTATTGCTGGGATCTATAATTTTACGAGTACATAGAATATTTATTTTTTGAAATAAATGAAATTAAGAAAAATAGAAAATAGCGAGAGATCAGAGGGAAAAGGGGGGAAGACGGAAGGAATCAGAGAGAGAAAAAACAAAATATAAAGATTAAAATAACAAAAAAAATGATAAAATAAAAGAGTAAAGTAGTGCCAAAATAGTAAGAAGCAAAAATAGTGCAAAATTGCGCAAAGTAGTGCAAAAATAGTGCGAAAAATAGTGAAAAAGCACGACAGTTATTATTATACAAACATGAAACATCCATTTGAAAATAGAATGCAACATACAAAACCATAGATAGAAACATTCCGTGAAGATAAATATCAAACTTAGTCCCAAATTAACATTAAACTAAACGAGAGAAGAGTAAGTTTGATGCCAGCATAGTTAACCTGGATCAGTTGTATGAAAATGATTCTTTATATTTCCCTACAAACTCCAACATCAGATCTCGCAAGTGCTTCTTGTCGCCGGTATACTCCCAAGTCACTACATCACCATTTAACATGCCGGAATCCTGATCTAGTTCATCCAACGTCCCATAATTCACCACTTTCACCACGTATCCTGATTCCGGGATTTTCGAGTCACACATCCAAGCAATTGTCTAATCCAATGAGCCTAGTTGTGCTTCTTTCAACTTGTTTCTCCTAGCAACAAGATTTATATTGCTCACAAATAGTCTCCCCGCTCTCTTGCGATTTGTGATGGTGACACTCACAAGCGAAGGGTTACATTTGATGAGCAAACATAGCACAAGTAACCAAATACTGCAGCATCCAAAGAGAAACAATGTGTCCTTGCGTATTGTACTTGGAAGAGTCAAATGAACACATCTCAATTCATAAATAGCCAAAGCAAAACGCTTCGAGACAAGGGAGTATCTGCACAGATGCTTTAGGTCTTCAAACCGGCTTAATATCAACAAGAGTAGTTCCTCCGGGATGCAAGCAAAGTGATCGACCCCATTTCCTTCTTCCGTCTTTCCTTGTTTCATTTTTCAAGTAACGGCCTAAAAGGATAGATTGCAAGGTCAAAATCTCAATAATCTAACATGGCTTAAATACAAACCCATACAATGAATTGTGCATGAATTCTTCATTAGTTGTCCATGAATTGTGCAGCAGAGCTCGATATATTCACGAGTGATTGGATTGCATATGTAAATATGAAGCTCTACTGATGAGTATAGAAGAAGCAAACCATTAGTTTGATGAGCTCGATACGGTGCACCGAGTTGAGTTCGTCGCGGGCATCAATCGAGCTAGGGCCGGTGGGGTTTTGATTTCGGATTTGGCGAAATCGTCAGATTGAAGGAGATCGCGCCATGGTTTCAAACGCATTTGCTGATTGAAATGATTCGGAGAGGGAGTGGTGAGAGGATGTTAGTGGAGAGTTCTGATGGTAGATTTATGAAGAAATCACGCCTCCCCATTTAATGATGTAAGAAGCAACCGCTGCGTTGTGTGAATAAGAATTAGGGCTTCTTCTTATCACTATTTTTTTGTATATATTTTTAAATTTTTGTATTTTTAAATTTGAAGCAGACTGCAGACATTTTATTCAAATGACAATTCAAATCAAAATCAAAGACAAACACACAACTGTGGGATAAATATAAGAACTTAAACGAGATCACATTCTCAAGTCTGAAACTATGAACTCTGAGTGACAATAAGCTAGGAGTGAAAATCAGGGCACTAACGTAATCCTTCGCATGCAGCTGCATCCTTATACATGCCGACATGTTGAATAATTCTTGTCTTGTTGTAGCAGCAGATGAGCAAATTTTGGTTGATCAACATCAAGACGTCACCATCTTTGAAATGTTTAATTGAATCCACATACATATAAAAATCAAAATAACAAAAAAGTGATAAATAAAATATTAAAATTATGCCAAATTAGTGCAAAAATAGTGCAAAATAGTGGGAAAATAGTGCAAAAGCACGACAGAGATATTATTATACAATAATGAAACATCCATTTGAGAATAGAATGCAACGTACAAAACCATAGTTAGAAACATTTCCAGAGGGGAGTGATCAATTGCTAACTTTCTTAAGTTGCCAACTTGCTAACTCATCAACGCAGTGTATTAAAAATGTCAACACAATGACATTAAAATGTCAACACATAATTTTGTTGAATTTCAATATAATATGTTGATATTATGTGTTGATATTTTGATGTCACTGTGTTGACATTTTTAATACACTGTATTGATGAGTTAGCAGAGTTAGCAATTTAAATAGTTAGCAATATAACACACCCCCATTCCCAGATGAAGATAAATATCAAACTTAGTCCCAAATTAACATTAAACTAAACGAGAGAATTCAGTTTGATGCCGGCAGAGTTAAACCTTGTAAGGAAATGATTCTTTCATATTTACCTACAAACTCCAACAACAGATCTTGCAAGTCCTTTTCGTTCCCGGTATCTCCCAAGTTACTACATCATCGCCATATAACATGCCTGAATCATGATCTAGTTCATCCACCGGATCCAACGTCCCATAATTTACCACTTTCACTGTGTATCATGATTCCGGGATTTTCGAGTCACACATCCAATCAATTGTGCATGAATTATGCATTAACTGTGCAAGAATTGTGCTTAAATTGGGCATAATCCTCAACAAGACATCAAGATAGCAAGATCTAAACAAGACAATATCAAACATGAATACAGAAGAAGGAGATTATGAAAAGGCACAAAGTGGATAAGACAAAACATGAAAAGATGATACAAAACAAAACGCGACATCATGAATTGCCAGATCTAACTAAGATACACGTTAAAATTGTTAATATTGCATAGATCAATTATTACAGCCGAGTGCAATAAATTATTACAGCCGAATTTAAAGAAACCTCTCTGTAAGAAGTGAACAAAACCTCCGATTACAAGATCCCGTGCTTGAACGCTTCTACCCAAAAATAGAAATCATAAAATAGATGACCAGTTATTTCGATAGGAAGATCAAGTTCTTGAGCAGTTCTTGTCTTGTTGGAGTAGTAGACGAGCTTCTAAACAGACATATCACAATCAATATCAAAATTCCAACCAAAATCAAGAATACATAACATCTACAATATGTTCCAAGAGTTCAAAATTGACATTATATATGTTTATTTACTTTTTCTGGAACAGGATTCTTTACCCATGTTTCTGGGACAAGCCTTTCCTTGTTTCACATTGGTAGTAATCTTATTTCAAATTCAATACATAAGTATTTACTCAATTTAAGTATTTAATTTTCAATCTAAAATTATTAAATTTCATACAAAATTCATTTTTCTCTTCTTTTCTTCATATCTTCATTTCTTCATGCTCATTTAGATTAGGCTTATGAACTAGTACAATGAGATTATAGATAACAGCCCAAAATATATATACTAGTGTGTGTCGTGTTGACACGATACGTTAAAAACCAAACACTAGATGACAAAGAAACCTTAGAACACAAAACCTACACCACAAAGAAACCTTACACACGAACACACAAATGTAGACTAAAATTATGAACTAAAACAAGATCACATTCTCGAATCCAAATTTCTTGAGTGACAAAAAAGCTAGTACTGAAAATCAAGCAGTTAAGGTAACCCGCAGCTGCATCCTTAAACATACCGACTCGTTGAAAAGTTCTTGTCTTATTGGAGTAGCAGATGAGTTCAGTTTCGTCCACCAACATCAAAATGTCACCATATTTAAAATGTTTAACTAGATTTACACTTATATAATCCAAATTAAAATCAAAACTAATAGTACTGAACTTGTACTTTAAGGTCCAAGAATCCTCGACTTGGTATTCCTTCCTCATCCAAATGACAAGTTCATTGGCAAGTTTGTAAGAATAACACGGGTAGTCCCTCAAAACAAACAAATCCCCATCTCCATGTCCCATCGGAGGAACAGAGAAGATTCTAAAACATTATGTTTCAACATCAAAACCACAAATCCGTATTTTATCATTCAAATCAAACACTATCCAATGGAGGTTCCCATTGTATAATACAATGCTTTGACCAAGAAATTTGAAACCGGAAGCAGCGTCGGCTTCAACACGCCTCCATGTTCCTATTCCGAGGGTGTATACATAATGAGTGTCGGTGCCCAAATTGATGCATATGACCTTAAATTGCCTACTTATTTTGCTCACACCGAATCCAATTTCCAATGAATGACGCGGGATGCAGTCCACAGGGGTAGCAGAGCTCGGTATATTCACGAGTGATCGGATTGCATATGTAAAGAGGATTATCTATTGTTGATCGTGGGTAGAGAAGAAGCAATCCACCAGCAGTGATAACTTCCATAAATCCCCTGTTGCAGTCGTTTCGGTGAGTGATATCGAAATCTGAGAGCGGAATATAGTGAAGATCATGGCTCCTTACCTCATCGACTTCTTCTTCGTCTTCAATTTCGAAAATCGTGCATTGAGTTGAGTCCCTCTCCTCCGGCATTCGCATCAGAAGAGCTAGGGCGGGTGGGATTTTGATTTCAGATTTGTGGAAATCGTCGGAATCAATTAAATTGAGCCATGGTTTGCAAACGGACTTGCTGATTGCGAGGGTTCGGATGGAGAGGCGTGAGAGGATGTTGATCGTGATTTCTGATGGTAGATATTCGAAGAAATTACACCCCATTAATGGACTCAGAGTTAGACTGAATCACTGCTCAATCACAGAGAGAGGAAGAAGAGGAGGCAGAGCTGGGAATACTCCAAATGTTTAATTGGATGAACAAATGAATACTCCAAACTAAAATCAAAACGAATAGTACTCATCTTGTACTCTATGGTCCAAGAATCCTCGACTTGGTATTCCTTCATCATCCAGATGACAAGTTAAAAGTTGAATGTGCAAGAATAACACAGACAGATCCCTCAAAACAGACAAACCCCAATCTCCATCCCAGGTGGAACGGAGTAGACTCTAAAACATTATGTTTCAACATCAAAAAACCACAAATCCATACTTAATCACTCAAATCAAACACTATGCAATGTGTTGGATATTTGACACACAAAATATAGGAACTCTCAACAAAGATGAAATATGGAGGATAAGTATTTATAGATTTCTCACAAAAGGATTACAAAATACAATCAAACGTGCTTCTGCACAACAACAAAAACTCTCACAATTTTCCCAACTTAGAGCTACGGCTCTTTTCCACTCCAACTCACACAATTCCTTTTCTTTCTTTCTATCTAAAGAGCTTCGGCTCTTACAAACACTCACTCTTCCTTTCTCTCTAGCTACGGCTAATTCTCTCTAAATCTCATTCACTACATTTCTTTTTCTCTTATAATACAATGAAGCAAGTACTACTATTTATAAGTAACTAAAGTTGATATATAGCTAACACATGCATGCTACGTGTCCTAATTAGTTTAATTAGGAAGATATCATATAATGACTACATACTCCACCGCCTTACACGTAATGCAATTGTGGCTTCCTTTTAGCCATGAAAACTTCACAAGATTTCATCAACTAAAATGAGGTGGTGATGCACCTACTTCATCATTTTTTCTTAATCTTGAAGCAATTGAGTTTAATAAACTCAACACAATGGAGGTGCTTTCACCACGAAAATCAAAACCAGAAGTAGCGCTTGCTTCAACGCGCCTCCATATTCATGTTCCGAGGATGTTGCTGGTGTGGTGATTTCTGATGGTAGATTTGGAGCTATTCATAACCTTTAATAGATTCTTTAGTTTTTAACTTTTAATTAAATATTTCTGATAAAGCATTCGTAAAAGGAAATAAGTACCCAAACTTTATTTATCTTCCAAACTTGGTGAATAGTTAATGTATTTGCAAAATAATAAAGCATTTTTTTTTGTTGACCGCAGGTGTTCGGTGTTCCGAACCCAGATTTAGCATAATCTAATTAATTTTGCTCTACCAGGATTGCAGACTAAAATAATGTCTTTTTTTTATACTAATCTATATTACTAATTTGATCTTTAATCTAATTTCTTTCACTATTAAATTAAGAATGAGTAAACTTAAGTACTACAAGGAAAAAGCACTCTACAATTTTTTAAACCTATGAATTAGAAAAAAATTCTCCACAAGTTTTCTACTTATGACTTACCATCAACACTTTAATACCCTTATCATTTTTATTTTAGTACTACTAGCTATTACCCCATCCCCAAAGAAGATGTACTTTAGATTTGACACATGTTTTAAAATAATATTAATAAAGTAAGAGAAACGTAGAAAGAAAAAATAATTAAAGTATTGTTAACAGAAAATGAGTGTCATCTTAGTAGAGAGAAAAAAAATCCAAAATTAAATAGTGGATATTTTTGTGGAACGAACTAAAAAGGAAAAATTGTATACTCTTGTTGGACAGAGGGAGTATTATCTTTCTTGTGCATGAGCATTCTAAAACTGGACTTATCAAATTACTTTCATATTTTTATATTTTAAAAAAAATATCATTTAAATCACAACTTTTGATTGACTTCTAATTTATTTCACAATTTTTAAAATTAGCTTATTAACATTTCTTAATGTTCTAATACAATAAGAATTTTAACAAAATTTGTTATTTAAATCATGAATTTTGATTAACTTTGGATGTATTTAAAATCATTCAATATTATGATGGTCAATTTTAGATAAAAAATTTTGATTATAACATTTATATGAAGTTTTTTTTTTTTTTTTTTACCTTTCTAGGGAGAAAGGGCTTAGAGGAAATTTTGACTATCAAAATGAGTCTCTTCCCATTTATAGGCCGCACCCCACCATTTATATTAGCCCGACACAAACACTACACAACCACGATAACATTGTGATTTTATTCTAATAACACTGAATGTAGATTAACATTATAGACTAAGATTAGATTATTGTTAGCAGCACACGATACATGCACTAGCTGGGCCTAACATATCGCGTGTGTCAGACCAATGCAATAAGGCATACCCAAACACATAGACCACACAATAAGAAACCCTCTACACGAGTAGGACTAGATAACGATAAAACACAAATGTAGACTAACATCATGAACTAGAGCAAGATTATAGACAACATCCTAAAATATATATACTAGCTTGGCCTACCATATAATGTCTATGCCGGGTCAACATGATAAGACCAAACTAGAACACTAATATAGACTAATATTATGAACTAAAACGAGATCACATTCTCGAATCCAAAATTCCTGAGTGAGAAAAGGCTAGGAGTGAAAATCAAGGCGCTAAGGAAACTCGCAGATCCAACCTTAAACATACCAACTTGTTGAAAAGTTCTTGTCTTGCTGGAGTAGTAGATGAGATCATATTCAACCAGCAACATCAAAATATCACCATCTTTAAAATGTCTAATCGGATGAAGATACATATCATCCAAATCAAAATCAAAACCTACAGTACTCAACCTGTACTCCATGGTCCAAGAATCCTCGACTTGGTAATCCTTCATCTTCCAGATGACAATTTCACTTTCACGTGTGTAAAAATAACACAGGCAGTCCCTCAAAACAGACAAATACCAATCTCGGGCTCCATCTCCCACGGGAGGAATGGAGAAGGTTCTAAAACATTCTGTTTCAACATCAAAACCACAAATTCACATGTCACCACACAAATCAAATACTCTCCAATTAATGTTTCCATTACATTCAATGCTTTGACCACCAAATTCGAAACCAGAAGCAGCGCCAGCTTCAACACGCCTCCATGTTCCTGTTCCGAGTGTGTATACATAACGAGAGTTGGTGCTCTCATTGATGCAGACGACCTTATATTCTCCACTTATTTTGCTCACACCTAATCCAAATTCCAACATATGACCCGGGATGTAGTCAGCAGGGAAACAGAGCTTCGTATATTCACGAGTTATCGGATTGCATATGTAAACTGGAATAGCTTTAGTTGAGATTGGGCAGAGAAGAAGTAATCCATTAGCAGTGATACCTTCCATTGTTGCTCTGTTTCCGTGAGGGATTTCCAAATCCATGAGCGGAATGTGGTGAAAATCATGGCTCTTCTCCACTTCGACTTCGTCTTCGTCTTCGATTTCGAAAATCGAGCAACAAGTTGAATCCATCGTCTTCCCTGTGAAGAGGAGTAGGGCGGGTGGGGTTTTGATTTCGGATTTGTGGAAATAGTCGGAATCGATTAGATTGAGCCATGGTTTGCAAACGGACTTGCTGATTGCGAGGCTTCGGATGGGCAGGCGTGAGAGGATGTTGGTGGTGATTTCTGACGGTAGATCTCCGAAGAAATCACGCTCCACTAATGGACTCATCAATCACACTGAAGAAGAAGAAGAGGGCAGAGCTGCAATTTGGAGAATAGTTAATGTATGTGTCAACTAATAACGCAACTTTTTTCACGAAATGTACATGACAAATTTGGACTTAAATACTTTCTCATTTCCTAAAAAATAGATCCCACCTGACTAGAGAGAGAAGATTTTTCCAAAATTAGAAAGTGAATATTTTTGTGGGACCGACTAAAAAGAAAATAGTGTATATTCTTGTAAAACGGATGGATTATTATCTTTCATGTGCACGACCATTCTGAAACCGGACTTACCAAACTACTTTCGTCTTTTTATATTAAGAAAAAATTTCATTTAATTCACAACTTTTGATTAACTTCTGATTTATTCCATAATTTATAAAATAAACTTATTAAATCATAACTTTTGCACATTACTTAATGTTCTAATATAATTAAAATTTTAACGAAATTTTTTATTTGAATCATGATTTTTGATGGTCAATTTTAGATAAATTTTTTTTGATACTTTTGGGTAAAGTTTTTTTTACCTTTCTAGGGAGAAAGGGCTTAGGGGGGAATTTTGACTATCAAATTGAGTCTCTTCCATTTATAGGCCGCACCCCACGCACCATATATATTAGCCCAGCACGAACACTACACAACCACAATAACACTGTGATTTTATTCCAATAACAGTGAATGTAGATTAACATTATAAACTAAAATGTGATTATTGTTAGCAGCACACTGCACACATACATACACTAGCTGGGCCTAACATATAGTGTGTGTCGGACCAACGCGATAAGGCAAACCCAAACACAACACGATAAAGAAAACTTTGACACATACGCAGCGAGAGGATAACGACAAAACACTTATGTAGACTAGCATTATGAGCTCATTTACGAGATTACAGATAGTGCACATCGGGTTTACATGATAAGGCCAAAAGCGAATACTACACAGCAAAGAAACTCTACAGAAACACAAAAATGTAGAACTAAAACGAGATAGCCTTTTTCAGTTCCAAAACTCTTGAATGAGAAAAGGCTAGGAATGAAAATCTTGACATCGGTAGAGTAAACCATCCCATCAGTATCATTGAAGATACCTTCTTCCTGAGCAGTTCTTGTCTTGTTGGAGTGGTAGACAAGTCCATTTTCCAACAAAATCAAAACGTCACCATCTTTGAAAATTTTAATAAGATGAACATGTCATGCTATGCTTTGACCTAATCAAAGGAAAACGCTTCTCTCTGTTTTACTCTTTAAGCAGTTTATAAGGTACGATAATCAGCTCACTACGTCTCTGACGTCAACAACACGATGAAGTTCACCATTTCCCGTGTTTCCCGAAGGTGGACTACGATAGTCTGGCTGTCTTTAGTGACGAGGTTGACGAAGAGGGCAATAAACAAAAGTCTAATAAAAAAACATTTAATAGTCCAAATATAAAAAAAAGAGGCATTCGAATTTGATGACAAATACTAGTAACACATTACAGATGCATCTACACTGATTTATAGAAATTTAACCCATTGGCAAGAATTGAAATACATAATAACCGAAGAATTCATTAAATTAGCACATGATTCACCCCTTATACATGCTATGGGTGATGGTAACAATTTAGCTACTCATTATAAAACAAAATACACCAATGCAACACATTACAGATGCATCTACACTGGTTTATAGATCTTTAACCCATTGACAAGAATTGAAATACATAATAACCGAAAAATTCATTAAATTAGTGCGATAGGGTGATGGTAACAATTTAGCTACTCATTATAAAACAATATACACCAATGCATTGTCGACACATATATACTAGATAGGGCGGCTGGGTCGACAAAATGCACTGCACGAAAAATAAACCTTTGACACAGACACGAACATACAACAACAAAACACACATGTAGACAAACATTATGAACTAGAACGAGATCACATTCTCGACTCCAAAATTCTTGAGTGAGAAAAGGCTAGGAGTGTAAATCATGGCAGAGGCAACGTCATCATCTAGTGCTCCATCCGTAAGCATACTGAGTTGTTGAATACTTCTCGTCTTGTTGGAGAAGCAGACGAGGCTATTCTCAAACATAAACATCAAAACATCGCCATTTTTGAAAACTTTGATGGGACAAATATCCATAAGATTCCAAAAATCAAAGCTAAAATCAAAGGCAGTCCCTCAAAACATCCAACTTCACATCCACTGATCCACAGCAAGTCCAGGCTCAGCAAAACCATCTTAGCAGGAGTAGAGAAGATGCTAAAACATTCTGTTACGAGATCAAAAGCACGAATCCATAAGACATGAGCGGAATCAAACACTGTCCAATGGGGGTTTCCATTGCATACGATGTAAGCATTGAAACAGAATACGATAATGACACCTTAGACCCAACATAACTAGATAACGACAAATCTAAAATGGTGACTAGCATTATAAACTAGAATGAGATCACATTTTCAACTCCGAAACTCTCAAGTGAGAACAGGCTAGTAGCGAAAATTATGGCAAAAGTATGATGAGTAGTACTTGTTTTGTTGAGTAGAAATAATTTTGAGTAGTACTTGTTTTGTTGTAGTAGTAGATGAGCCGCCTTTGCCCCAACAACATCAAAACATCACTATCTTTGAAAACCTTGATAGGATAAACAAGGGTATATGCACCCCAAACTGAAAATAATTTGCAAACAAAACCAGTAGTCCTCAACTTGTAAACTTCAGTCCAAGATTCCTCGACTTGGTACTCCTTTATCAGCCAAATGACTATTTCATTGTCCCATGTGTAAGAATAACACAGGCAGTCCCCCAAAACATTCAACTCCTCCTGTGGAACTACCCCAGGATGAGGAGGACTAGAAAAGATGCTAAAACATTCTGTTTCAAAATCAAAACCACATAAAATGTGCATACACCGAGTAGAATCATATGCTGTCCAATGGAAGTTATCATTAAATACACCATGTCCATCTAGCACGAAATCACATTTTAACAACCAGAAGTGGGGCCGGCTTCAACGGGCCTCCATGTTCGTGTTCCGAGGGTGTATACATGATGAGAGCCATCACTGATACAGATGATCTTATATTGCTCACTTATTTTGCTGACACCGAATCCAAAAGTAAGCAGTTAGATTGAGATATATACCACGGGGCAGCATAGCTCGATATATTCACGAGTGATCGGATTGCATATGTAAAGAGGAACTTGCGGATATCCTGACTCTGAGTATAGATGAAGCAATCCATTAGCTGCGATACCTGTCATTGCTTTTGAGTATACGTGAGGGCTATCGAAATCTGTGAGCAGAGCTAGAGCGGGTGGGGTTTTCATTTTGGATTTGACGAAATCATCAGACTCCAAAAGATTGAGCCATGGTTTGCAAACGCATTTGCCGATTGAAATGCATCGGAGAGGGAGGCGTGAGAGGATATTTGTGGTGATTTCTGATGGTAAATTTGTGAAGAAATCTTGCTCCATTACTGCTAAAAATGGAATGCGTTTCTGCTATTTAAATTTCAAACACACTGAAGAAGAAGAAGAATGAGTGTATTTTGATTTTAGATTTATTATGTTTTTGCTTTGGTGAATTGAACAGCACTGGAAACTCAAAGGTCATAACAAGATAGAACGTCTGCATTTATAAAGCATTTGTTTGATATGAGCAGTACTTAAAATTTATTTAACCTTGAAACTTGGTGAATTTTTAATGTATTTATTTTTGAGAGACTTTTCACTTTTCAAATATTACTAATTCATATTTTTATATACAAAGTAATATAATAAGAATAACATTAGGATATTATTGTTACTCCTTTTGTCCTTGAAAAGTATGAACATTTGGCTAGACATGAATTTTAATGCATAATTGATAAATTAAGAGTGAGTTAGAAAAAAAAGTACTCCCTTTGTCCCACTATAGGAGTCCTGGTTGAGTTCGGCACATGTTTTAAGAAATGTAAAGGAAAGTTGGTGAAAAAACATAGTGGAATGTGAGTCCTACTTTTATATATTAGTTTTATAATAAAATGTGAGTGAAAAAAGGTGAGTGGAATATGGGGCTTATTACCAATTATGTAATATTCCAACCGGGACTCCTAAAGTGAGACATTCAAAAATGATAAACCGGAACTCCTAAAGTGGGACGGAGGGAGTAATTAATTAATTCTTTGAGCATCTCAAGGTAAATGGAGAGGTAAAATCATATAACTATCATATTTACCTTTTCTACATGAAAAATCATTCTCCCTAATGTGAGAGGTATTTGAAAAGGTATTTCTACCTCTCTATCAATGAAGAGATAAATCTTATAACCATCATATTTGTTTTCTTTTCATGAAAAACTATTCTCCAATGGAGAGGGAATTTGAGAAGGTGTTACACTTTATGGTTTTTAATATGGTTTTTAATGCATTTTGTACTATTGTTTTATTATTTAAAAAATAATTTACCTTTCTATATAGTATCCTTTTTCCTTTGGAACGTGTTACTTTTTGAAAAGCTATATTTCATTTTTTTAGAAGATAAATAGATGATATCTTCTTTCATTTACCTTTCCTTGTTGGAGAAGTTCTTAGTGGATAATGGTTCCCATCTCATTAGAGAGAAAAAAAGTTTTTCAAAACTAAAATGTTTATACTTTTCAGGGGCGGACTAAAATGAAAATTGTTCATATTATATTTCACTTTTTGAGAAGATAAATAGATGATATACTTCTTTCATTTACATTTCCTTGTTGGAGATACTCTTAGTGGATAATAAGTCCCACCTCATTTGAGAGAAAAAAAGTTTTTCAAAACTAAAATGTTTATACTTTTCAGGGGCGGACTAAAATGAAAATTGTTCATACTATATTTCACTTTTTGAGAAGATAAATAGATGATATACTTCTTTCATTTACCTTTCCTTGTTGGAGATGCTCTTAGTGGATAATGGGTCTCACCTCATTTGAGAGAAAAATGTTTTTCAAAACTAAAATGTTTATACATTTCAGGGGCGGACTAAAATGAAAGTTGTTCATACTATATTTCACTTTTTGAGAAGATAAATATATGATATACTTCTTTCATTTACCTTTCCTTATTGGAGATGCCCTTAGTGGATAATGGGTCTCACCTCATTTGAGAGAAAAATGTTTTTCAAAACTAAAATGTTTATACTTTTCAGGGGCGGACTAAAATGAAAATTGTTCATACTATATTTCACTTTTTGAGAAGATAAATAGATGATATACTTCTTTCATTTACCTTTCCTTGTTGGAGATGCTCTTTATGGATAATGGGTCCCACCTTATTAGAGAGAAAAAAAGTTTTTCAAAACTAAAATGTTTATACTTTCCAGGGGCGGACTAAAATGAAAATGGTTCATACTATAATTCACTTTTCGAGAAGATAAATAGGTTATATACTTCTTTCATTTACCATTCCTTGTTGGAGATGCTCTTAGTGGATAATGGGTCCCACCCTATTAGAGAGAAAATAAATTTTTCAAAACTAAAATGTTTATACTTTCCAAGGGCAGACTAAAATGAAAATGGTTCATACTATAATTCACTTTTCGAGAAGATAAATAGATGATATACTTCTTTCATTTACCTTTCCTTGTTGGAGATGCTCTTAGTGGATAATAAGTCCCACCTCATTTGAGAGAAAAAGAGTTTTTCAAAACTAAAATGTTTATACTTTTCAGGGGCGGACTAAAATGAAAATGGTTCATCCTATATTTCACTTTTCGAGAAGATAAATAGATGATATACTTCTTTCATTTACCTTTCCTTGTTGGAGTTGCTCTTAGTGAATAATGGGTCCCATTAGAGAGAAAACAAAGTTTTTCAAAACTAAAATGTTTATACTTCAAGGGCGGACTAAAATGAAAATTGTTCATATTTTTCATGGACGGAAGACATCAACAAATGCAACGAGGATCACCTGTGATATTTCCTACTCCATCTAAAAATAGTGCATATAAACTTTAAACGAGTTAGTTTTGAATTGAGAAAATACCCATGAATTCAAATAATTCTGCCCTCAAATGAGTCATGGGCATAATGATTAAGAAAAAGTTGGAATTTGAAAAGTGATGTGATGATTTTGTAGTACTTCCTCCGTTCTGCGATAGTTGAGTCATTTCTTTTTCTACACTCGTTTTAGATAAATGATAATAAATAGTTAAAGTAAAGAAATAGTAAAGTAAGAAAAAGAATAATGTAGAAAAGACTCTTCTCTACATTATTCTCTCTCTTACTTTATATTTTCTCCATTTTAACTATTTATTATCATTTTTTCAAAATTGAGTGCAGAAAATGAAATGACTCAACTACCGTGGAACGGACGGAGTAATATTCTTCAAAGTTCATTCTTGTTTTTTTACTTAAGTTTAAGCCTGTGTTTATTTATTAACCATTTAATATTATGTTTAATATATTTATTGATTTTGCACGGAATAAGTCATAGCGATATACTGATAGAGTTTGTTTGATTTGGCTTTGCAAAATTCATGTAGATTAACATTATGGACTACAAAGATTATAGACAACATCCCAAAATATATATACTATAAGATGAAGCCAATTCCGAACATGACATAGAAATCTTAGATCCAAACCAGTACTCAAAGTCCAAGATTCCTCAACTCTAGTACTTCATCGTCCAGATGACAAGTTCACCACCCCACATATATGTATAGCACAGGCAGTCACTCAAAACAGCCAAATCCCCAATAGGATCACCATCTCCCTCGGGAGGAAGAGAGAAGATGCTAAAACATTCCATTTCAACATCAAAACCACAAATCGTAAGACAAAAGGTTTGAGTTGAATCATATAGCTTCCAGTGTAATTTGCCATTATATAGAATGAGTTCACCATTATAGAATCTAAAACCAGAAACCGGGCCAGCTTCAAGGCGCTTCCACGTTCCTGTTCCGAGGGTGTATGCATGATAGCAATTGCGGGGCCCAATGACCTCACTAACACAGACCACCTTATATTGCTCACTTATTTTGCTCACACCCAATCCAAAACTCGGCGCCTCAAGCGGCCTGACCTCCGCAGGGAAGCCGATCATAATATATTCACGAGTCATCAGACTGCATATATAAAGAGGAGTAACTTGATCATCTGAATAGTTGTTATAAAATGAGCAGTACAGAAGAAGCAATCCATTTGCAGTGATAACTTCCATGAATACATAGTACGCGTGAGGGATATCGATATCTGTGAGCGGAATGTAGTGAAGATCATGGCTCTCGAGATCCGCTTCACCTTCGTCATCAATTTCAGAAATCGTGCACCGAATTTTCCGCCTCACCCACATCAAGCCTCCTAGGGAAGCTGGGGTTTAGATTTTGGATTTGGCGAAATCAAGAGAGCCGAGCATATTGAGCCATGGTTTGCAAACGCACTTACTGATTGCAATGCCTCGGATGGGGAGCCGAGAAAGGATGTTTGTGGTGATTTCTGATGGTAGGTTTGTGAAGAAATTTTGCTCCAATAATGAACACATACTTAAAAAATCTGATGAAGAAGAAGAGTCAGAGAGAGCTGCTTATATATACTGTGATTGTGATTCTCATAATGTATTGGAAACTTGAAAGGTCGCAATAAAGGGTTTTGATTTTATACGCCTTGGAAACTAGAATAGTCACAAGGGAAAGACCAACTAATCCTTACAAGTTACAATGCATTTGTTTAAACTTTGAAATTAATACTCCCTCCGTCCGTGAATAGGAGCGGTTCACTTTTACCATAAATGGTAATAAGGTTCCACCTTCCACTAACTCATTTCATTCACATTTCATTTAAAACTAATATATATAAGTGAGACATTTATTCCACTAACTTTTTTCCACCCATTTTTCTCAATATTTCTTAAACCTCGTGCCACCAAGAAATGAGACTCCTAATGGCGGACGGAGGGAGTACTTGTATTTGAAAAGATGAAGGGTAAATGAAGAGTTAAAAGAGATATAATCATTATATTTATTTTTTCTTCATAAAATTTAATACTCCACTGGATATAATATTTGAAGAGATATAATACATCTTTTATTTTAAGAAGATATCTTTAACTCACAAAAGGTAAAAAGTATTTGTTTGTCCTTTTAACTTACCTTCTTTTTTGGAATCCATTACTTTTTAAGAATATGTATTTATTTTATTTAGAAGGTAAATGAAAAAATATGTTCTCAATGTACTTTTTCCCTCGGAAAAGCTCTTATTAGTGTTGATATGAGTATTTCTATTCGAACTGTCCTATATTTCTCTTTTTGCGAATATATTTAATCTTTCTTGTTTTACTCTTTTTTTACATTATACTCTTTGGGGATACTCTCATTAACGTTGATATGAGCATTTGTTTGAAATGAATACTCAAATTTTGTGAGGGAAACGAGAAAAAGGTCACATATATAGAGAAAGACTAACTGCATCTCATAAAGCACTTGTTATAAAGTTGAAATGAATACTCGAAATTGTTTTATCCTCAAAACTTGGTGAATAAATATGTATTTGAAAGTTGAAACTACTTCGCCGGTGAATCATCCCTTTGGGGTAATATTACCGTTTTAAAAAAGAAAAATAAATAAATAAAATTTAAATTCAAACGGTAATATTACCGTTTTAAAATTTTAATTTTTAAATTATATTTCTCGGAAAATCGATTTTTTTTAAAAAAAGTTATTTATTGCATCAGCATGACGACGCCCTGCGGGCCACGCTTCACGCAAGAGCTCGCCACATGGCGCTGGCGCGTGGCGAGCTGGCTTGCCAGCTTCATCAAGGCGGAGGGACACGTGACCCGACGAGAGGACTGCATCGCTATTCTCGATGCTGGCTCGTCTCGCCGAGACGAGTCCGAGCCTGCATCGAGATGGCGATGCGGATGCTCTTAATTGGCGGAGAGAAAGATGGCGAGCCATCTTGTCCCTATGGAGACGGTGTGTAAGAGTGTAGAAAGTAATAAACCCACAATATTTTCTCTATATAATTCAAATCAGTCCTTATTTATTCAAGTCTCATAAAATCCTACATTACTTTTCATATTAGAGGGTTTGTTTCCCTGTTTAGTTTTTAGTTACTTTACTTTCCTAAGTTAGAGTGGCTTCCTATAAACATTTCATATTTAGAAGAGCTTGACATCTCTTAAAACAACAATAAGCTTCTTCGGAGGATTGTTCTTGTGTAAGTTTTAATTGCAGTTTTTTTCTTGTGTTTTTCGCTGTTCACTCTAATTTTGTGTTGAAGAGCCTTTCCTTCATGACAAACCCACGTATGACAAGATAAGAAAAGTCTTTCCACAAAAACGAACATGATTAAAATGTGATTTATTTTTTGTTGACACGACCGATAATACAAATCGTAGATTAACATTAGACTAGAACGAGATAATAATCAACAGCCTACATTAATATATACACTACCCTGACACGATAAATTCATTCGAATGAAAACTTTAAACAACAATTTCTATTTGACACGATAAGGCCAAACCCCAATACTAAAAAACAAACAAACATTCGACAAAAACACATAAATTTAGACTAAGATTATGGACTAAAACAAGATCACATTCTTGAGACCCAAACTCTTAAGTGAAAGAAGGCTAGGATTGAAAATCTGGGCATAACCCTTCTTTGCATCTGCATCCTTCAACATATTGACTCGTCGAAGTGTTCTTGTTTTGTTGGAGTAGTAGACTAAAATAGAATGGTCTAGCATCATCAAAACATCACCATCTTTGAAAAGTTTAATTGCAGCCACATGCATATATCGCGTATTAAAATTAGATATATCTAAACCAGCAGTGCTCATCTTGTACTCTACGGTCCAAGATTCATCGACTTGATATTCCTTCATCATCCAAATGACAATTTCATTATTGCGTGCATAATAAGAATAACACAAGCAATCCCTCAAAACAGATAAACTCCCTGATCTATCTCCCGTAGGAGGATAAGAGAAAATGTCAAAACATTCTGTTTCAACATCAAAACTACAAAATGTCCATATATTATTCCTCGAATCATATGCTGTCCAATGGAGGTTGTGATTACATGAAATAGCTCGACCAAGAAGACTGTAAACAGAAGCAGGATCGGCTTCAACGCGCCTCCATGTTCCTCTTCCGAGGGTGTATACACAATGAAAGTCCGAATTAATCCAAATTACCTTATATTTCCTACTTATTTTGCTCACACCGAATCCAAATTGCAACGACTGATACGGAGTGTAGTCATCAGGGTAACTGAGCTCAGTATATTCACGATTGATCAGATTACATATGTAAATACCTCTCAGTAAAGGTGAGTAGAAAAGAAGCAACGCATTAGCAGTGACACACTGAATTAATCCTGTGCTTCTGTGAGGGATCACCAAATCTGTGAGCGGATGGTAGTAAAGATCGTGGCTCTCAAGATCGGCTTCGTCTTCGTCTTCGTCTTCAATTTCGATAATCTTACACCGGGTTGAGTCCTGCCCCCGGTAAAATAGAACTAGGGCGGGTGGGGTTTTGATTTTGGATTTGACAACATCGAACAGATCGCGCCATGATTTGCAAACAGATTTGCTGATTGCAAGGCTTCGGATAGAGAGGCGTGACAGGATTTCAGTGGTAATTTCTGATGGTAGATTTGTGAAGTAATCAACCTCCATTAATGGACGCAGATTTGGACTGAATAAACTGCTTAAACACACTTATGATGAAGAAGAAATTAGAGGCGTGTATTTTGTGATTAAGAATTAATTAGGGTTTTAACTTGACTTGAAAATTAATCTACATTATATATAATTTAAAATACATTTAAATATATTACATAGACATAAAATACATTTAAATAATCTATTTTTTTTTCTCTTTTTATAGTAAAATCTAAGTCACCTTAGAGCATTAGCAACTCAGCTCGTCGCCCGTCTTGAGCTCCTCTCGCTGAGATGATCCAACGGCGAGCCGAAAAATCCTGTGTCATCTTGTGGAGAGAAAGATGGCGAGCCATCTAGTCCACATGGCACGTTCCTATAGGGCGGTATATAGGAGTGTAGAAAGTAATAATCGCTCCAAATTAGCTCTATATAATTCAAATCAATCCTTATTTATTCAAATCTCATAAAATCCTATCTTTACTTAATTTAAATGATAGAAAAGATCATGCATATCAATAATTAAGCCTACAGGCCTGCAATCACTTGACATCCAATCTTCATCCTTACCAAGCATGGTGATGCTGATTGATATCACAGTCCCTGCTACCTTATCTGGTAGATCCTCGAATTCGAAACCTACCACACATGTGTGCAAAATTATGAACTAAAACAATATCACATCCTCGAATTCAAAATTCATGAGTGAGAAAAAAGGCTAGGAGTGAAATCAGGGGCCGTAAAGGAAACCCACAACTGCATCCTTAAACATACCGATGATAAGTTTTTAGTTAATTTACTTTCCTAGGTTAGAATTGCCTCCCATAAACATTTCCTATTTAAAAGAGCTTGACATCTCTTAAAACAAAAATAAGCTTCTTCGGAGTTGTTCTTCTTAAAGGTTTAATTGTAGTTTTTATCTTGTGTTCTTCTCTGTTCACTTAATTTTGTGTTAAAGAGCTTTCCCTTCAAAATAAACCCGTAGATGAAAAGATAAGAAAAGTCTGAGCACGAAACCAAACACGATAACAATGTGATTTAATTTTTGTTGACACTACCTGATATCAAAAAAGGTAGATTAACCTTACTGACTAGAACGAGATAATAATCAAGAGCCCACGTAAATATAAACACTAGCTAAGCCTGACCCAAAAACCGAACCCGAACACTAGACGACAAAGAAGCATTAAAACCCAAAAACTACACCACAAGTCCACAAACAAACCTTCCACACAAACACACAAATGTAGACTAACTAAATAGAGATCAAGTTTTCAAATCTGAAATTCTTGAGTGAGAAAAGGCTAGGAATGAAAATCAAGGCACTAGCGTAATCCTTCCCAGCGGCATCCTTATACATACCAACTTGTTGAACACCAACTTGTTGAACAGTTCTTGTCTTGTTGGAGTAGTAGCCGAACTGATTATCGTCCAGCAACATCAAAATGTCGCCATCTTTGAATAGTTTAATTAGTTCAACACACATATAATTCCAATCAAATCTAGAAGCCCAACTTAAATTAGAAACATTACTACTTATCTTGTGCAATATGGTCCTAGATTCCTCGACCTGGTATTCCTTCATCAACCAAATGACAATATCATCTTCCCATGCCTATGAATAACACAGACAACTCCCCGGTTAGATAGCCACGTCCATCATCTACAGGCGGAGGAGGAGAGAAGATGCCAAAACATTCGTTTTCAAGATTAAAACCACAAACCCATAAGGTATGAGCCAAATCATGTTCTCCTCCTATCCAATGGAGGATGCCATTATAAACAATGTATCCACCTCCATAGATTCGGAGACAAGAAGTAGCGCAAGCTTCAACGCGGTTCCATGTTCATGTTCCAAGGGTGTATACATGATGACAAGAGTCGGATATCGCCTCTACATTGACACAGAGCACCTTATATTGCCCGCTAATTTTGCTCATTCCAAATCCATAACTAAGCACATCATATACATCATCATCATCATCATCATCATCATCATCATGTTCTAAGATGTACCCCCTCCGTCCACGAATAAGAGTCCCGTTTTTCCATTTTGGTCCGTCCACGAATAGAGTCCCGGTTCATAATTACCATAAATGGTAAAGAGACCTCACATTCCACTAACTCATTCCACTTACATATCATTTAAAACTAATATATACAAGTGGGACCCCTATTCCACTAACTTTCTTCCACCCACTTTTCTTAACATTTCTTAAAACCCGCGCCATTTAGAAATGGGACTCTTAATCGTGGACGAAGGGAGTATTCCTCAGGGCCCAGAGCTCGATATATTGACGAGTGATCGGATTGCATATAAAAAGAGGAATTTGAGCAAACCCTAACTTTGAGTATAGAAGAAGCAATCCATTTGCAGCCATACCTAGTGTTACTGAATTTTGGTCTCTAATTTCGAAATGTGTGAGCAGAATGTAGTGAAGATCGTGGATATCTAGATCGGCTCCGTCTTCGTCTTCAATTTCGAAAAATGAGCACCGAGTTGAGCTCATCTGCGTTAAGAGAGCTAGAGCGGCTGGGGTTTTGAATTCGAAATCGTCGGAATCGATCAGATTGGGCCATGGTTTGCAATCGTCAGAGGGAGTATTACTATTGTTTTCCTTATTTTCGAAATTAACTATTTTGTACTCTTAATTTAAAAAGACATCGTTATTTTTAAATTCTGAAAAATGCAGAAAAATTCAGGTTTCGCTGCCATGTTGGAACAAGGGCGCCATGGTTAAAGGCAACCAACGAGACGGCGGGCAATTGAGCTCCTTATGTCTCGTTTAGGCAATGCTTGAAAGCACGACGCTCAAAATGCTAAGCAAGCACACAATCGAGCATAATGCATCAAAAAACGGACAATGTTAGTTCGATGATTAAACGCTTGATCGAGCATACTCGACCCCTCAATGGTCGGTAAGCACGATCGAGCATCTTGAATCAATTAATAGTTCAATGCTCAATACTTAGTTGTAAATTTGGAATTTTTTATTCTTATCGTTCGTTTGCAAATAAGGAAAACAGAAACATTAAAGCTTAAAGCTAATGATGTTCTATGAATGAACTTTGCCGATCGCGTAACATTTACATACTCAATTAGGTCAATGATACCATATGTCATGAAAATTTACGTATAGATAAATACACATATGGAAGATTAGTTAACATTCTTTAAACGATTGGACGACCAAGATATATAAGTAAACTAACAATTGACGAATAAGTTGCAATTTTTTTTTACATTCTAGCACATTATCAGAAGAATCTTTCAATGAAAACTAATTTCATGCGGTCAAGAGAATCGGTTACTATCAATCGTGAAAGGAGAAGAGAGGCAGTGGTAAACAATAATTAATTTCTATATATAATTATTTGCATTTAAACGCATAAAATTGCTGTTCACGGCAACCAGGCATGAACCCATGCTTCGTCAACCCAAAAATTACGCAGAAGTTTCTGGAGAAGAATATCCCCTCGATGCAGGAAAACCCAACCGGCCTCTCTACAAAGCTCTCATCAGATATGTATAATATCTGAAGTCTCACAATTCCACTATTGTAACAACTATGTGTATAATATCACAATAAATTCATTTGAATGAAAACTTTGAACTACAGTTTCTATTCGACACGACAAAGCCAAACCCGAATACTAAAAGAGAAACAAACTTTCGACGAAAACACATAAATGTAGACTAATATTATGGACTAAAACGAGATCACATTCTCGAATCCCAAACTCTTGAGTGGGAGAAAGCTAGGATTGAAAATCAAGGCATAACCCTTCTTTGCATCTGCATCCTTCAACACATTAACTTCTTGAAGATTTCTTGTCTTGTTGGAGTAGTAGACTAGAATAAAACTGTCTAGCAACATCAAAACATCACCATTTTTAAAAAGTTTAAGTGCTTCAACAGATATATATTGATTAAGAATAGATAAATCTAAACCAGTAGTACTCATCTTGTACTCTATGGTCCAAGATTCATCGTCTTGGTATTCCTTCATCATCCAGATGATAATTTCATTGTTTTTGTGTGTGTGGTCAGAATAACACAGGCAGTCCCTCAAAACAAACAATTTCCATATCTAATGGGAATAGGAGGAAGAGAGAAGATGCTAAAGCATTCTGTTTCAATGTCAAAACCACAAACTTTCCATATGCGATTCCTCCAATCATACGCTATCCAATGGAGGTTGTCATTACATAAAATGGGTACACCCAGGAGACTGAAAGCAAAAGCAGCTCTGGCCTTAACGCGCCTCCATATTCTTGTTCCGAGGGAGTATACATAAAGAGAGTTGGACCAAGCGGCCGCATTGACCATCTTATATTGCCCACTGATTTTGCTCACACCGAATCCAAATTGCAGCACACAAGTCGGGTTGTACTCAGGGTAACTGAGCTTGGTATATTCATGAGTGATCAGATTGAATATGCAAAGAGGAATACCTTGTGTAGATTACGAGTACAGAAGAATCAATCCATTAGCAGTGGAACCTACCATACTTCCTGTGCTTCTTCCGTGAGGGATCACCAAATCTCTGTTCTTCTCCACATCAACTTCGTCTTCGTCTTCAATTTCGCTAATCTTGCACCGAGTTGAGTTATTACCCTGGTAAATTCGAACTAGGGTGGTTGGGGTTTTGATTTTGGATTTGACGAAATCGAACAGATCGCGCCATGCTTTGCAAACGGATTTGCTGATTGCAAGGCTTCTCATAGTGAGGCGTGACAGGATTTCGGTGGTGATTTCTGTTGGTAGATTTGTGAAGTAGTCAAGCTCCATTATTGAGAAGTAGCTGCGTATATTTGTGAATCAAGTATTAGGGTTCTTATCAACACAATTTATATCTGTTTATTTACATTTTTAAGTCAAATAATATATTATACATTTTGAATATAATTTATTTTTAAAGTTGTTAATTAAAGCTTCTGAATCCTTTTTATATCTTAGTAAATATTGTCTTTCCTTCTTTCTAAGAGTGTCGTTTTATGACTTAATTTGGCTGAGATATTCCAAAAAAGGATTACGACTCAATTTGGCTGGGATATTCCAAAAAGAAATACAACTCAATTTGGTTGGAACGGAAGGAGTATAATAAATCTATTATTTTATGTTTTATATTTATTTTGTATATGCGATCAATGGTCAGAATGACTCTTCAAATTATGCAAAAGTATTCGAATCTATTATCCAAATTGTCTCATGAATAATTTTGCTCTTTTAAGTTGAATTCCTGGCTCAGCCACAAGCACAGTATACAGCTGCGTATCCACCACCACTCGATGCAATAAGCAGGTGTGAGATGGCATCAAGAGATTCACGTTGACTCGATTAGATAATAGCAAAACTACAAATGTAGATTAATATTATGAACTAGAACAAGGTTATAAAAAGCATCCCACAATATATACTAGCTAGGCCCGTCAAATAATGCATGGCAACGACACAATAAAGCCAAGTCTGATTGCGGTTTTGATTATGGGAAATCTGAAGTAAATGCTATGACTTTTGGAAAATGTTGTGAAGATATGAATTGGAGACACTATGGGAATATAATTGCTTTTGTTTAACCATGAGGCATGATGGCGATTGGCGAATGTGATGAATATTGAAATATGATTGTGAACTTGTATTGCTTGGGATAGCAGAGCTCGATATATTCACGAGTGACATGATTACATATCTTAATAGGATTATTGTCATATGAGCGTAGAAGAAGCAATCTATGAGTGGATACCTCTTATTAATGAATTGTGAGGGATAAAATATGATGTGAGCGGATGGTAGTGAAGAACATGGTGCTCCACATCGGCTTCGTCTTTGTCTACAAATTCCAAAATTGTGCACCGAGTTGACTTCATCTCCATCGGCATCAACCAAGCTAGGGCGGGTGGGGTTTCCACTTGGGAAAGATGGGATTTGACAAAATCAACGGACTCGAGTAGATTGAGCCATGATTTGCAAACGCATTTGCTGATGGCAACGCTACGGATAGGGAGCAGTGAGAGGATTAGACTAAGCACTTCTCAAACACACTGAAGAAGAAAAAACAAGTGGAAGCAGCGGATGTGTGTATGTTTTGTGAATAACGCCCAATAACTATGATCTACTTCCTAGGATACATTCATCAAATTCCCTTATGGAATATGTCGGGGTGTGGAAGGTAATAATCCTACCGAATTTGCACTATGGTTAAATCAATTTCTAATTAATTCAAATTTCATAAAATCTTAATTTAATTTAGTTGAAAGAAAGATCGTGCATAACTACAAGACTAAAGTCCAAATTTGATCATTTACATTTGTGATGATTTTATAACTTAAATTAATTAGGCCTAATTAGATTCATAATTAAATATCTAATTTTGTCATACCACGTTTGACTAATAAATTTTTAACAAAAATGCTAATTATGGACCAAAACATATATTTGGATCCAAAAGGTATAGGACCAAATTTTTTTAAAAGAAAATGTGAGAGACCTAATTTGGACATAATCACCATGGTGACTTGCAATCACTTGACATCCAATCTCCATCATTTCCATGCATGATGATTGATATCACCATCTCCACTCGTCCCCATTTTTGTTGCTTACCAGTTCACACCCACCGGTTGGAGATAGTCTTCACACTCTTCTGCATCCCGGCAAAGACCTCAGCACTGAAAAAATTGCTCTTCTGGCGACAGTTTCCATCACGATAGTCCGTGGGCTCAGTTCCTTGAAGTTTTCAGGCATATTCTATCAGTTAACGAGTTGAGTTACTCCCCCAGTAATTAAATCGAACTAGGGCGGGTGGGGTTTTGATTTTGGATTTGACAAAATCGAACAGATCGCGCCATGATTTGCAAACGGATTTGCTGATTGGAAGGCTTCGGATAGAGAGGCGTGTCAGGATTTCTGATGGTAGATTTGTGAAGTAGTCAAGCTCCATTATTGAGAAGTAGCTGCGTATATTTTGTGAATTAAGAATTAGGGTTCTTATCAACCATATTTATATCTGTTTATTTACTTTTTAAGTAAATTAATATTGCATACATTTAAATATTATTCATTTTTAAATATTATTGTATGCAAAAATCTGGTCGACATGATAAGGCCGTACCCGAACACTACATAGCAAATGAACCTTAGAACCTAATCCCTACACGACAAAGAAACTTCACACGAACACATAAATGTAGACTAATACGAGATCACATTTTCAATTCCAAAACTCTTGAGTGAGAAAAGGCTAGGAGTGAAAATCTTGACACAGGTATAGTAATCCGTCGAAGCAAGACCCTTAAATATCCCGACTTCTTGAGTAGATTTTGTCTTGTTGGAGTGGTAGATGAGTTGCATGTTTAACAACATCAAAAAGTCACCATCTTTGAAAAGTTTGATAGGATAAACCGCCTTTTCCTCCAAAGTACCCAACTTGTATTCGATGGTCCAAGATTCATTGACTCTATATTCCTTCATCAACCATACAACAATTTCATCTTCCCACGTGTAAGAAAAACACAGGCAGTCCCTCAAAACACTCAACTCCACATCACACACATCATCCACAGTTAGAAAAGGTCCATCGTCACCAATAGTAGGAGCAGAGAAGATGCTAAAACATTCTGTTTCAACATCAAAACCACAAATCCGCAAAGACGGTCGAACCAAATCATGGAGATTGCCGTTACACACAACGTGTCCATCTAAATAGAATCTGAAGCCAGAAGCAGCACCGGCTTCAACGCGCCTCCATGTTCCTGTTCCGAGGGTGTATACAAAATGAGAGTCGGAGCCAGCGCCCGCATTGATACAAATTACCTTATATTGCCCACTTATTTCGCTCACACCAAATCCCAAACTCAACATAAAATCATCTGAGATGTATTCATCAGGGCAGCAGAGCTCGATATATTGACGAGTGAGAGGATTGCATCTGTAAATAGGGGTTACAGGTTTAACTAACTCTGACTGAAGAAGAAGCAATAGCAATAGACGGGCCAGCCACCGCCGTGCGGTTCGGCAGTCAGCTGGGAACCTATTGGGGTTGGCCGAGAGGCGCTCGGCGATGGCTAGGCGGTCTCTCGATTAAGTATTTATGCTCAGCCGCACACCACTCTATGCTCGATCGGCATTAATAGAGCTAAGTGAGAGAGGTTTGAGCCACATAAAGATGGGAACTTCATGAAATAGGAGAATGAATAACATCTATAGTGACAAAATGAGTGTACAATGATAGTTGAATGTTTTTAAGAATCCATGTGACTCAAGAACTTGTTTAACAATTCCTTTTTCAAATTACCTTTTCCCAACCATATTCCATTACAAACACAAACTAAAATCAAGAATTCATCAAAATAAAAGAGAAAAAGCAAGATACAACTGTGTAAATCTGTTTTGACTTAATCAAAGGAAAACATTTTTTCCTCTGTTTTCCTATGTGGTCAATCTACAAGATACTAAAATCAGTTCACTTCGTCACCAACGTCAACAGCAACGAGAAAGTTTCCCGTTCGCTGTGCTTCATGGACGAGAACTACAACCATCCGGTTGTCCGCAGCGACGGCCAGGAAGTTCTTAATAATCGCCGCTGCGATGGCTGCTCTTGTATATGCCAAAAGCACACAAAAACTGCCTCCTCATTTAGTTATGAAGATTGAATGAAATTATAAACTAAAGAATTTGAATAATCACACAAATGGAAGCACAAATCAGAAATAGATGTTTCAACTCAGAATCAACATTGCTCTTAACAATACACAATAAAGAAACCTTCAACATAGACACGACCATATAAACACATAAGTAGAGGAACATCATGAACTAGAACGAGATCACATTCTCGACTCCAAAATTCTTGAGTGAGAAAAGGCTAGGAGTGTAAACCATGGCAGGGGCAGCATCATACATTGAAGGTCCACCTATAGTCATACCAACTTGTCGAATAGTTCTTGTCTTATTGTGGAGTAGTAGATGAAGTACTTCTCGCTAAGAAACATCAAAACATCACCATTTTTGAAAACTTTGATTGGACGAACAGGCATCAAATCTAATTCAAAAACAAAACCAAAATTTTATGATCCAATCATGTCTTATATAGCTATAAGACAATAATTACAATTCCTTTTCCAAATCACCTTTTTCGAGCCCAATTCCATAACAAACACAAAATATAATCAAGAAATCATCACAACAAAATAGAAAAAGAAGAAACAAATGTGTAATCTGTTTTTACCTAATCAAAGTAAAACAATTTCTCTCTGTTTCCCTCTGTTGTCAATCAACAGGAAAATCTGTTCACTTTGCCTGCGACGTCAACAGCAACGAGGTAGCTCCCCGTTCGCCATGCCTCCCAGGGGCAAATGACGAAACACAACAACAAGGATCAAGAGAGCACCGGCACTGAAATCGCGAATGTAGACTCAGTGACACTGGTGCTACCAACAGATCCCTCCACATCAGCTTTAGGCCTCGGGGCCGTTCAATGGCCATGATCCCTTCCAACATCTGCACAACTGCTAGAACTGTTCTTGATTGTGAAGTTTGAATAAAATTGTAAACTAAAGAATTTGAACAATCATACAAATGGAGGCACAAATCCCAAATAGATATGTCAACTTAAAATCAACATTGTCAGGTCGTCACGATGCACTACATAATAAAGAAACCTTCGACACAGACACAACCATACAACAACAAAACAATATGTGGACTAACATTATGAAACTAGAACGATATCACATTCTCAACCCCGAAACTCTTGAGTGAGAAAAGGCTAGAAGTGTAAATCATGGCACATGCCTCGTCATCCTCTGAAGTTCCTTCCGTAAGCCTACAGACTTCTCGAAGATTTCTCGTCTTGCTGGAGTAGTAGATGAGGCACTTCTCTTCCAAAAACATGATCACATCACCGTTTTCGAAAAGTTTGATTGGATAAACATTCATAAGTTTCCAATGACAATCATCAATACCACAATCAATATCAATACTAATATGGTACATCATGGTCCAAGATTCCACGACTCGGTGTTCCTTCATCTGCCAGATGACAACCTTATCGTCCAATGTATAGGACAAACACAGGCAGTCCCTCAAAACATTAAACCTGAAATCGATAGCATGTCGATCTTCGGTAAGTCCATCTATTGCAGGTGCAGAGAAGATGCTAAAACGTTCCGTATCGAGATCAAAAGCACAGATAGACATGTTTTCAGCAGAATCTTCCACCGTCCAATGGAGGTTGCCGTTACACTCAATATAAGCATGGAAACAGAATATGAAACTGGAAGTGGCGCCAGCTTCAACGCGCCTCCATGTTCCCGTTCCATCATCCGCGTTAACGCAGACAATCTTATATTGCCCACTTATTTCGCTCACACCAAATCCGAAACTCAACAAATAAGCCGAGACGTATTCAGCAGGGATAAAGAGGTCAATATATTCACGAGTGATCGAATTGCATGCATAAATACGAAGCTCTACCAACGTCTGTATAAGGAGCAATCCGTTAAGTCTCCTGATCTCGACATCTTTCAAATTTGTTTCCGAGAGGGATTTCGAAATCTGTGATTGGGCGGAATCGAAGAGCGTGGCTCTCAACATCGGATTCGTCTTCGTCTTTGAATTTGAAAACGGTGCACTGAGTTGACTTCGTCAAGGACATCAATTGAGCTAGGGCGGGAGGGGTTTTGATTTTGGATTTGGCGAAATCATCGGATTGAAGGAGATTGAGCCATGGTTTGCAGACGCATTTGCTGATTGAAATGCTTCGGAGAGGGAGACGTGAGAGGATGTTGGTGATGAGTTCCGATGGTAGATTACTGAAGAAATCACGCCTCCCCATTAATGGTGGAAATTGACTAAAGAAGAAGTGGCCGCTGCGTTGTGTGAATAAGAATTAGGGTTTCTTCTCTTCATTTCTTATATACTACTAACAAAATATATGAACTATTTCAACTTGAACGAGCTTTCTAATTTAGAAATCCTTTTTCTGATATATATGCCATTTTTCACTAAAAATACCTCAATTACTTTTTATCCAAAAATTTAAAATTATATTTAAGAGGCTAAATTATTTAGTTCAACGATTCAGGTATTCAACAATTTTTATGTCCGAATCAGATCAGACAACAAGCACATTATCCATCGAACCAGATGTAAGCTGATCAAGTTTTCAAAACAGAAAGACAAGTGTTTCTAACTACATAGTTCATTTTTGTTAGTTCCACTATAGTTTCCAACAATTATATATATAAGCCTGACGACATGATAAGGCCAAACTCGAACAACACACGATAAGAAAACCTTACAAACGAACATGGAGACGATTTAGATTGACATTATCAACTAGAACGATATAATTACAAAGAGCATTTATACTAGCCTCGTCAGTCATATAGAATATGTCAGATGATAAAGCTAAATCTTAACACCAAACGATAAAGAAACTTTAGACACAAGCATAACTAGATAACGACAAAACTAAAATGCTGACTAACATTATACACTAGAATGAGATCACTTTTTCAACTCCGAAACTTTTTAGTGAGAATTCGACAAGCAGATTGAGCCAGGTTTGCAAACGCACTTGCTGGTTGCAATGCCTCGGATGGGGAGCCAAGAGAGGATTTCTGCGGTGATTTCTGATGGTAGATTTCCCAACAAATCACATTCAATTATTTGACACAGATTTGGACTTAATCACTGCTTAAAAAATCTGATGAAGAGAGAGCTGCTTATATATTGTGATTGTGATTCTCATGATGTAAGCCCTTGGAAACTAGAACA
Source organism: Salvia hispanica (assembly GCF_023119035.1). Classification (NCBI taxonomy): domain Eukaryota; kingdom Viridiplantae; phylum Streptophyta; class Magnoliopsida; order Lamiales; family Lamiaceae; genus Salvia; species Salvia hispanica. Next base: position 28,235,031 of record NC_062966.1, on the reverse strand, counting down.
GTCAAAAGGGAAAGACCAACCAACTCATTTCTTTTAAGTTACTACAATGCATTTGGTTGAACTTTGAAATGAATACTTTTTGTGTTTGAAAAGATTAATAATCTTCCAGTCTTATAGCATTTCCAAGGAAAATGGTAAATTAAGAGGTAAGGAAAAATTACTATTATATTTATCTTTTTCTATAAAAGTTAATGGTCCAATGGAAATAATAGTTGAGGAGGTATTATACATCTTTCATCTTTTTCATTTTAAGAATTATTTTACCTCTTCTTGATACAAAAGATAAAAAAGTTATTTGTTTATCTTTTTAGTTTATCTTCTTTCTTTGGAATCCATTACTCCCCCCGTCCCGCTTCAGCAGTCCCATTGACTTTTCTGCACTCATTTTGTAAAAATGATAATAAATAATTAAAGTGGAGAAATAATAAAGTAAAAAAGAGAATAATATAGAGAAGAGTCTTATCTACATTATTCTCTTTTTTACTTTATTATTTCTCCACTTTAACTATTTATTATCATTTTTACAAAACGAGTGCAGAAAATCAATGGGACTGTTGAAGCGGGACGGATGGAGTACTTTTTAAGAAGATATATTTAACGTACCTTTTCCCCTTGGAAATGCTCTTATATTGTTGATATAGTATTTGTATTCAAACTATCCTATTACAATTCATTTCTCTTTTTGCAAATATATTTAATCTTTCTTGTTTTGCTCTTTTTTTACATTAGATGCTTTTATTAGTGTTGATATGAGCATCTTTTTTAAATGAATACTCTTATATTGTGAGGGAAACGAGAAAAAGGTCATATATATAGAGAATGACCAACTGCATCTCATAAAGCACTTGTTTGAAAGTTGAAATGAATACTACAAATTGTTTTATCCTCAACACTTGGTGGATAAATAATGTATTTGAAAAATAATCTATTCATTTCTCCTTTTAGTAAATAATGTATTTAGATAAATAATGTGTTTTTCTCTGTTCACTCTTTAATTTTGTGTTAAAGAGCCTTTCCTTTATAACAGCCCGTAGATGACAAGATAAGAAAAGTCTTATCACGAAAACGAACGCGATAACAATGTTATTTCATTTTTGTTGACACAACCCGATAACACAAAATGTGGACAAACATTACAGACTAGAAAAAGATAATAATAAACAGCCCACATTAAAATATACACTAGATAAGACTGACATATCGTGCATGTTGGCTTGACACAATAAACATTCTAAACGAACATGAACAGACAGGGATAAAACATAGACGTAGACTAACATTATGAATTAGAACAAGATTGTAGACAACATTGCAAAATATATATATTAGCTAAGCCTAGGCCCGCGCAAACAGTGTGTCGGATCAAACAACAAGACCAAACCCGGACAGCTAATTGATTCCCATTTTGCAAAATCGCAAAAGATATTATAGGTGCAGTAGCGACAACAATATTACATACAACATCCCAAAATATATATAGTAGCCAGGCCCCACATATAGTGTGTTCGGGTCGAAACGGTAAGGCCAAACCGAACAGTAAACAACAAAGAAGACTTATAACCCAAAAACTACACCACAAACAAACCTTCCATACAAACAAACTAACTAAAATGAGATCACATTCTCGAGTGCGAAATTCTTGAGGGAGAAAAGGCTAGGAGTGAAAATCATGGCACTAACGTAATTCTATGCATTTGCATCATTTAACATACCGACTTGTTGAATAGTTCTTGTCTTGCTGGAGTAGTAGATGAGCCGCTTTTCGTCCAGCAGCATCAAAATGTCACCATCCTTAAAAAGTTTAATTGGTGTAACACCCATATATTTCCAATCAGTTGCAAAATCCCAATCTATATCAAAACCATTTCTACTTATCTTGTACAATATGACCTTCATCAACCAGATGACAATATCATCTTCCCATGTGTACGAATAACAGAGGCAGTCCCTCAAAGTAGACAACTCCCTGGTTTGATGGCCACGTCCGTCTACAGGCGGAGGAGGAGGAGGAGAGAAGATGTCAAAACATTCGGTTTCAAGATCGAAACCACAAACCCATAAGGTAAGAGCCAAATCATCTTCTCCTCCTATCCAATGGAGGATGCCATTAAAAACAATGTATCCAGCCGAACAGATTCCGATACCAGAAACATCGTCAGCCTCAACGCGCCTCCATGTTCCTGTTCCAAGGGTGTATACATGACGATAAGAGTCGGAACTCGCGTTTACATCGGTACAGAGCACCTTATATTGCCCGCTATTTTTGCTCATTCCAAATCCGTAACTAAGCATATCATATTCATCATCATCATCATCATCATCATCATCATCATCATCATCATCTAAAATGTATTCCTCAGGGCACCAGAGCTCGATATATTGACGAGTGATCGGATTGCATATAAAATGAGGAATTTGAGGAAACCCTCCCTGTGAGTGTATAAGAAGCAATCCATTTGCAGCCATACCTACCAGTAGTTCTGATTTTTCGTCTCTAATTTCGAAATGTGTGAGCGGAATTTAATGAAGATCATGGATCTCTAGATCGGCTCCGTCTTCGTCTTCAAATTCGAAAATCGAGCACCGAGTAGAGTTTATCTGCTGCAAGAGAGCTAGGGCGGGTGGGGTTTTGAATTCGAAATCGTCGGAATCGATTAGATTGAGCCATGGTTTGCAAACACACTTGCTTAACGCAATGCTTCGGAGAGGGAGGCGCGAGAGGATGTCGGAGGTGGAAGAAATTGCGCTCCATTGATGGTAGAAATGGAATGCTTATAGTGAAGAAGAAAGAGTAGCAGCGGCAAAAATATTAGAATTTAGGGCTTCTTCACATTAAATACTACGGATTATTATTTTCTTTATTTTCGAAATTAATTGCACTCTTAATTCTAAGGAGACATCATTATTTAAAATTGTGAATAACAGAGAATTTTCTTTTAACCTCAATTTTTAAACTCTGTCTTCGTTGCCTCCGTTGGAACGAGGGCGCCTAAAGGGTAAAGGCAAGTGAAGAGACGACGGGTTAAGCCGGCGGCCCTTAACCAAGTAACACCGTTACCAAGCAATTGAGCTCCTTATGTCTCGTTTGGGCTTAAACCTGATCATGTCTACGATGCAGCTGGCTATAGTAATTGAACTGGGTAATGCCACGATGCTCAACCCCAAAATGTTAAGCAAGCTCACAATCGAGCTTTTCCGATTGCGTTACATTTACTTACTGAAGTATGACAATGATACCATATGTCATTAAAATTATGTGAAGATCTATAAATAACTTAACATTTGATGAGTGAGTTGCACTTTTTTGTACATTATCAAAAGAATCATACAATTAAAAATGTTACTAGATCTTATAACTTGAAACAATTAATGTAATTCACAACACGTCCCTTCTCCGTCCCCTTAATCCTATCCTCTGGGACATCACTGAAGCCAACTAGGGTCAACCATTGATCGTTTCATGATCGAAAAAATTGATTTTTCCTTTTCAAGAAGATTTAAATGTTCAGTCTGATTTTTAAAATGTTGGGTGAAATACCAAAACTTGAACCACTCCAGCAAAAATGAGTCTATTCCATATATATAGACAGTGCCCCACAATATATATGCTCCTAGTAGTCAGACAAGATAACTACACAGTATCAAAAGGATAAATCCTAAAACATTCAGCACAAACACATCTTGTACAAATGCAAAGCCAATCAAATATAAAAATGTTAAGAACGAATAAATAATACAAAAACAAGAAAGAGATATATGGTGATTTTTATAAGAATATTTGTAAAGAAATGAGAGAGAGAATTAATAAAGTAAGGGACAGAGAAAATACTGAACATGGTGAAATACCAAAGATAAGGGCTTCTTAATGTACACATCCTTCCTTTATAAAAATTATACTCATCTTTGTTATTTTGGTGCATCCACAAAATGAGTCCGATAACTTAGAAAGACAGTATCAATCCACTACGTATATAATAGCACAACATGATAACAAAACATGATATGGTCAAACCCGAGCACCGCACAACAAGAAAACCTTCAACACGAACACATCTCGTACAATTAAGACAACAAAGCGATTTAACAATATAAACTAGAGTGAGATTATAGACAATAGACCACAATAGTTCATATTTGGTACATCCTCATAAAATCAGTCCATTTCCATTTATAGACATTACCCCCATTAAGATATATATAATTGCGCGACACGATTAATCAAACACAAACATAAACTCATAAGAAATTTAGGTTGTGTTGACACAACACGACAACAAACAAACACTTAAGTACATTAATATCAACTCAGTCCGAGATTACATTCTCAATTCCAAAAGTCTTTAGTGAGAGAAGGACAGGAGTGAAAATCATGGCATGGGTAAGGTGATTCCGCACATACAATTCCTCAAACTTACGGAGTTGTTCCGTAAGCCTATTGGAATACTCAATCGTACTGAGTGATTCATCAATCGGACCGAGATGTTCATGAACCAGACCGAGTTGTTCAATAGTACCTGTCTTGCTGGAGTAGTAGATGAGACGCGTCTTCTGGTAGTAGAAGTCAATGTGTTTTGTCACCATCAACATCAAAATGTCACCATCATTGAAAACTTTGATAGGATAATCAGACTCTATTCCATAGCAATCGCCAAAATTTAAATCAAAACCATTATAACTCAACCTGTACTCAAAGGTCCAAGATTCCTCGACTCGGTATTTCTTCATCGACCAGAGGAATATTATCGTTCCACGCGTAAGAAACACACAGACAGTCCCTCAAAACACTCAACTCCACATATGGATGCTCAACAGTGGCAGGAGGAGCAGAGAAGATGCTAAAATTCAACGTCAAAACCACATATCAACAAGGGTCGAGTGGAGTCATACACGTTCCAGTGGAGGTTTCCGTTACACACAATCTGTCCGTCTGAACGGAATCCGAAACCAGAAGCAGCGCCGGCTTCAAGGCGCCTCCATTCTCCCGTCCCGAGGGTGTACACATGATGAGCAGATCCGTCGTGATTGATGCACACGACCTTATATTATTGCCCACTAATTTGACTCACACAGAATCCAAAACTCAACCTATAATTCGGCGTCAAGCAAGCAAGGTCGGGAGGGGTTTCGAAATCGGAAAGAAGGGATTTGGCGAAATCGAGAGAGCAGAGGAGATTGCGCCATGGTTTGCAGACGCATTTGCTGATTGCAAGGGTTCGGAGAGGGAGGCGTGAGAGGATGTTGGTGGTGAGCACTGATGGTAGATTTATGAAGAAATCACGCCTCCCCATTGATGGATTTGAATCAATGCTTGAAGAAGAAGAAATGAAAATTGCGGCAGAGTTGCGTTTGCTTTGTGAATTGGTAATTAGGGTTTCTTCTCAGTAGGAGTCTTATTTATTCTTTTTTTGCTTTTTTAAATCCAATTAATTTTGTATTTTTTAAATTTGGTAGAAAAAGGAATCAAACACAGTACCTCCGCAGATGCAAGAGGAAGTAAGGGTTGTGTTGGCTCTGTGTTGTTGGTGTGTGATTAATGTGTGGTGCACGAACCTCGAACACTAGCATCGAACGTGTTTATGATACTGAACTTGGCGTTAGTTCCAACGCGGCCTTCTCCAATCCTTTCCACGCGCAATGGCATGTCAAACTGAGCATGCTTCTAAAGAGCGAGTAGGTACCATCACTCATTGTAACTGTTGATATGGAGTAAAGATAATTCGATAAAAAAAAATAACGAAAATAGAGAAAAGCCAAACTCAATAGAAGAACAATACTCCGAAGAAACCCTATACTATCCTTTGAAGAGGCCTAATATTCCCCTCACTGAAGGCTACTATTTATACGATAATATACACTTTATTTTTCGAGATATCTAGCTAAGAGTGTAAAGAGAAGCTATTTATAGGACTTCTAATAAGTCTATTCAAGGAAAGTAAAGCAACATATAAATAAATAAATAAGGAAACAATTCCTCAAATTTAAAGTAATCTTCGACAAAACTATTATAATCTCAAGATATAATGAAGATCACTAGCTTCATTAAAAACATACTACGCACACATACACACACACATACATAACTCACTACGTGGCGGATCTAGGGGGCAAGAGGGCGGCAGTTGCCCCCTCCCGGCCGTTTGGACAACCTAAACTTTCCTTTGAATCGAGCCAAAAATAGCATATCCGCCCCCTCCGTGGAATGTAGAAATATATTTGTTTTCAAAAATTCATATATAAAATGTAGTAATCCAATGGTTTGGTTGTTGGAATTTTAACTAAGAGGTTTAAGGTTCAACCCTCATCAAGAACAATATGTTTAACATTCTTTACTTTTTTTATTTTACCAATTCATATTTCTTCTTATTATCAAAATTATACCTTTAAATACTTTATGAAATCTAAACTTTTACTAATTTGCATATATTATGTTGTTATATTTATTAATTAATTAAAATCATTTTTAATCTTTTGTTAAAGTTTTTTTGTCCTAAAGTACTTATAATTTGTGATCTACGCATCTTATTCTCTATGTAACAAAATATACATTTTAAATATTTTTAAAATCTGAATATTTACTACAGTCCTTATATCACTTTGTATATAATATTTACAATGGTTTTGAATGCATATAATAATTAAAATAATTTTATATTTTAAAATGAATAATACATATTTGCATGCTAATAGTACATGTTTATATTTTACTAACAAAGCTAGTGCTACTTAAATATTTATATAATATTATTTAATTTATTATTAAAAATAATTCTATTAAATATAATATTTAAATATTAAATTTATTAATATTTAAAATACTAAATTCCGCCCCAGCCATTTCCGGGGTCTGGATCCGCCATTACACACACTATTGACTATACCACTCACAATCAGGGACGGAACCACCAGCGGCTAAGCCACCACTCTAGCGGGGGCTTGGCCGGTCCCAAAAACCTCTCACCTATGGTCTCCCTCCGCGCTGGTGCCCCGGCGCCCTAGTATTGAATCCAAAATACTTACAGTAACCGGCGCATAAAATTTTAGGGAAGAAGATGATTTGTAATTGGGCTTCAAATCACGTAGTATTATTAGTTGTTGGGCCTTAACTTATATCATATTTTTAGGACTATTTTCTAGTAGTATTAAATTTTAACCAACCCCAAGTGTAAACATTTACACCGTTGTCAAGCTGAGAAATTCTTTTTCACCAATTTTGTTCTTTTCTTTATAATTTACTTTTTTTTTCTCATTTTATTTTCATTTTTTCAACCACGAGTGGGAAACTTGTCACCAAATTGTCCAAATTTTAAATCTTAAAAGCATATAAAGTTTGCAAGCACAATAATATCAATCTCCTCACCATAAACTTAATGTTTCATGTTAAAATTTAAAGTACAATGCACACAATATTCATCGATTTAATAATCAATTTTATATATTTCATTATTTTAATTTTTTCATGACGTAGAATCAATTAAAAGATGAATAACTAATTTACAACAACTATTTTAGTTTTGATTCTAAACATCTCTTTATAGATATATTTTGATTTTAACGAAACAATAAATCGAATTATATACATAGTAGTATATTAACTATTTTTTTTTATATTATTATTATTTTTAATATTGTAATAATATTATTATTTTATTAAATTTCAGTACTGGCTAATTTGTATTTCTGGTTCCGTCCCTGCCACAATACACACACTACATACCACTGGCGGATCCAGTTCATAACAACAACGGGTACCCAAATATATCTCTTCATATATATTAATTGAGTTACAACTTTCAAAATATGCATTGTTCTAGTGGTTGCTAATGTCTCTTTCCTACTTGGAGGCAGGGCTTCGATTCTTCCCCACGTTTATTTTTTTTGCTTTTTATCATTGCAGTTCTTTTACTATACTTTTTATGTTTATCATTCCTTATGTTTTTTTTACCATTGTACTCCTTTTACATACTTATTCTACTTTTTTATATTTTAAATTTTATTGCTTTTTATCTTTATCATTGCTTATGTTTTTTTACCATTGTACTCCTTTTACATACTCATTCTACTTCTTCCCCACGTTTTATTTATTTTTTGCTTTTTATCATTGCAGTTCTTTTACTATACTTTTTATGTTTATCATTGCTTATGTATTTTTACCATTGTACTCCTTTTACATACTTATTCTACTTCTTTTATATTTTAAATTTTATTTTGTTTGTATGAATTTGATATCTTCTGTTTTAGATATTAATTTATTTTGTTTGTTATTAATATTGTATTTGGTAAAACATCGAAATGAAATTATACATTCTATAAAAGTATTATTTTTTATTTTAATATATGTGATTTTAAATTGAAGATTATTTTTAGATATAATTTTAAACATATTTTTTTGTTATATACTATGTATTAATTTATCATGAAAGTCGCACACCCAATTGAAAAAGTTTGGATCCGCCACTGCTACATACCACATGTGTGTATGAGTGTGCATGTGTGCAGCGTGTGCGAATGTGTGTGTGAGTGTGAGTGTGTGCAGTGTGTGTGTGAATGTGTGCAGAGTGTGTAAGAATGTGTGAATGTGTGTAGTAAGTGAATGTGTGTGTTATTCTACTTCTTTTATATTTTAAATTTTATTGCTTTTTATGTTTATCATTGCTTATGTTTTTTTACCATTGTACTCCTTTTACATACTTATTCTACTTCTTTTATATTTTAAATTTTATTTTGTTTGTATGAATTTGATATCTTCTGTTTTAGATATTAATTTATTTTGTTTGTTAATCATCCATTCTATAAAAGTATTATTTTTTATTTTAATATATGTGATTTTAAATTGAAGATTATTTTTAGATATAATTTTAAACATATTTTTTTGTTATATACTATGTATTAATTTGTCATGAAAGTCGCACACCCAATTGAAAAAGTTTGGATCCGCCACTGCTACATACCACATGTGTGTATGAGTGTGCATGTGTGCAGCGTGTGCGAATGTGTGTGTGAGTGTGAGTGTGTGCAGTGTGTGTGTGTGTGAATGTGTGCAGAGTGTGCAAGAATGTGTGAATGTGTGTAGTAAGTGAATGTGTGTGTAAGAATGCGTGAGTTGTGAATGAATATGTGCAATGTGTGTAATTTAATAAATATTTGGAACTCTACTATTTGGAAATGAGGGGTTTCGGAATCGGAAAGAAGGGATTTGGCGAAATCGAGAGAGCCGAGGAGATTGTGCCATGGTTTGCAAACGTATTTGCTAAATTGCAATGCTTCGGAGAGGGAGGCGTGAGAGGATGTTAGTGGTGAGTTCTGATGGTAGATTTGCGAAGAAATCACGTCGCGCGATTGATTGATTGAATCACTGCTTGAAGAAGAAATGGTAGATTTGTACAGTAATCACACCCCATTGATGGATTGAATTGAATCACTATTGCTTGAAGAAGATATGGTAGTCGCGGCAGAGCTGCGTATGCTTTCTGAAGTGGTAATTAGGGCTTCTCCTCAATAGTATTTGTTCTTTTTTTACTATTTAAATCCAATTAATTTCTGACTCGATTTATTTTAAACACGAGAAATACCCGCAAGTGTACGGGGCTAGTGTAGCAATAAACAAGTATGAGTATCGTATCCACGAAGACAAATTGTGCAGCTCAAGTACCACGAACCAATTTTGACTACTATCTAGAAAATCCGGAAGAGTTGGTTTTGATTTTGAAAAACAATTTAACATAAACAAGACAAAAGCACGCAACAAAAGACGAGTTTCAAGTAAGAGAACGAGGTAGAGTCTTGGATCCAACTACAACGAACACGATGTGAACAACTCAACAACTTCGATTACCCATTTAAAGTCTCTAGGATTACTAGGAAAGCCGCTAGTCTAGGCTAAGCCCTCTCTCGAGTGCACTTAACCAGTTGATTAATTATTAATATTGAAGTCTCCTTCTAATACGTCATAATTAACTCCTTAAAACAAAAGGCTCAAGCCCTCACTCTAGAATTCCTTCTCTCGAATGCAAATTATCTAGGTGTTGTTCATTCTTTTATCAATCCTAATTGGGTATCTCTCGATTACTCAAACTAGGACAACAAACCCAATTGGTAGCTAAGCAATTGAATTGAAAAGGCACAAGAACGAAACAAAGAAATCACAAGAGCAAAGGTAATCAAAAGTCCTTGAATTAATCAAAAGCATTCATTGTAGTCTTCACCAAAACTCTACAAAAGATTTAGCTACTCATATCCAAAGCAAATTCACAAGAGAAATCCATAGAAAGAGATTTGAACATAGTAAACTAATAAAGATACTCCCAAGGGTGAATTGAATGGGCAAATCGTCTTCGTCTTCAAACTTGTTGATGAATCGGACTCTTTGTCGCTTCAATCTGCTCTCAAAACGTGGAAACTGCTTCTGGGGCGTGTGGAAAGTGTGCTGGAGTCGAACCCTAGGTCCTATTTATACCCGGGGCGAAAATAGAAGAAATTCAGCAGTTACGAGCAATTCGCCCGGCCGGGCGATTTTTGAGTAGCAAAACGCCCGACCGGGCGTTCTTCTTATCACACGGCTTGGGCAAAACGCCCGGCCCGGGCGTTTTTCCATGGAGAAACGCCCGGTCACAGAGGATACGCCCGGGTTGGGAGGCCAAACGCCCGGGCTGCAGTATAAAAACGCCCGATCAGTGTAGTGAAACGCCCGGCCTCCTGCTTTGGTACCAGTTTCGTCCGTTTCCACCTGTTGTGACTACAAAAACTCGACAAACTCATCAAAACACTAAAATAAGGGATCATAGATGAAAACTCAAGTAAAGTGCTACAAAATACTCAATTATGCACTTTCAAACATCCTACACACTTGCTAAACTACGAGTTTATCAACTCCCCCAAACTTAAACACTTGTTTGTCCTCGAACAAAAAGAAAACAAAGAAAAATAAACTCTTGCAAGTGTGTTGGATTTTCATCATTGCCTCAGTACAAGAAAACAAGTCATCATGCATCATTAACTTCGCAAACAAGTAGAACCATATCGAACATTGCTTCAAGCTACTAACACGTATTCCACCTTGTCAATTACCCTCACTGGATGTGTATAGTGTAATTTTTTCAATATGCTCTCGCGCTCAAAGTGTATGGGTCAAGTATGTAACTCTCAAGTCAATCAAACATGTATAGTTTACCATAGGCTTGCTCGAAGTCTAGACTCTCCTCTGCTATGTTGTGACTATAGATTTAGGATCCGAAAGGTCTTTTCTTAAGGTTGTAATGTAAGGCTTTTTGGTTAGGTGAGGAACATTTGGCCAAAGTGACTTATAATCCCAAAGATGAAACTACAACTACTCTGCCCATGGGTTTTACCATTCTCCGTAGACTAGGCTTTGCCTAAACTCTTCTCAACTTCCCAATCCTCATATTTTTCTTTAGCAACTCTTATTCAATCTCAACTCAACCTCCTTATTTAATCAACCCAGACTTTCCCTTTTCTTTCTTTCTTTCCCTTTTTTTTTTTTTTTTGAATTTTTGCATGCTTTGCATGTCATTTATTTTTTTCTTTTTCTCTCTTTTTTTTTTTTTACTTTCTATTTCGAAACCTTCTTGCTACAACAATATCCTTTCCCAAAAATTTCTTTTTCTATGACCCAACAAAGATTCAACCCATATTTTTAGCTATCAAAGAAAAAGGCTTAAGCTCAAAATTGGCTAGCAAAGAATTATGATTCGCAATTTGGTTCAAGGTTAAGATAAGGCTCCAAAGAATGGCCTAACGTCCTCTCCTATCACTATAACCACTTTGCAGATTCAAACAGACCGCGAGCAAGTTCTAGAAACATATAGCATAGTCGATGAAAAATCACACATAAATTTTTTAGATGTCTCAATCCTCACAAGGTGGTTTTTGGCAATAGACAAGGCAACGAGCAATTCACTTTAGGCAAATCACAAACAGGAACACAAGTCACTTAGCTAAATCAACAAGTTTTCGCAAATATATATTTTTTTATCATAATCATCATAGGCAACTCATCCAACAAACATGCTTAGTTTATCTTACCAACTCACCCATTTCCCATTTCGAATTCACCCAAGGAAAGACTCGACCAACAAAAAAAAAAAAAAAACACAAAAGCTAGACACCAAAAGAAGAAAATCAAATAAAAGCAGATAGACTGTCCTACTATCACTACATAAGATGCCATCATATCAAATTAGGGTACATGCCAGAATCACTCAAGTCACCACAAATTACATCACGGGGAACACGAATTAGGGAGAGGGGAAAGAGAAAAAGGCCCAATTCCACTAGACACCCCCCCAAACTTATTCCAAGCCAAGGCAAGGATAAGTTTGAAAGAATGTGGAATTGGGGCGGACCTCTACTGATTCGGTGGGTGATGAGGTGGTCGCCACATGGCCATGAAATCTTGCTGCTGCTGCACAAAAGTGGCCCATCTTTCATCCTGCCGGGCATAGAAATTCCCAAATTGGGCATTGATGTTCGCCCACTGATCATTGCTCTGCTGGTGCCACTGAATCCATTGAGCGTCGTTGTGCTCCCGCAGCTGCTGCATGTTCAGCTCCACGCTGTCCAGCCTATTGTTGATGGCATCAATATCCTCCTCAATCCTGACCCCACGGTTCCTCCGTCGTGAGGTGCTTGGCTCGGCCCCATCTCTTCCTTGTTGGGTCGGTCCCTCTTCATTCTCTTCTTCCTCCTCTTCCTCGTCCTCATCTGCTGCTTCATCACCGCTTGGCTCCGGGCTCGCCACATATCCGGGTGGGTTCCCTGCTGTGATGTGGTGGTGGGCTGGGCTTGTTCATCAACCAGTTCTCCCGTTGCTCCGGTCCGTGGACATGAGTTGTGTCGGAATTGGGGAGTGGGAAGTGGTCGCCGGCCTTTTGTTTCAAGTAGATCTGGCCATGTTTGTCCGAGGCCATCACAGCCGTTCTCTTTAAGAATGTGATGTCCAGGACCGGACTCGGCGACTCTCCAATGTCTGCTATCATGCCATTCAGTGGCACCTCGAGATGGAGGGCAATGGCGGCCACCACCGCACCAACACACAGAGTCCCGCTCTTCTTCTTTGCGGCCCGTTCGAGATGTTTAATCATGAAGTGGCCCAGATTCAGCGCTGGTTGTCTATACAAGATTTGCCACAACAAAAATAGCTCGTCTCTGGTGATGCTCCCATGCTCCACTCGGGCGAAGGGGAAGCAGACGCATGCCTTCTGGAGGATGCGTAAGACAGGGTTCCGGATGGAAGAGCTCTTTGCCCTGTTGGCAGAAAACTTCCTTTCGCCCGTGATCTCCTGCCAGAACCTGTCTGTACTGTGGCTGAACTCATAGGGCATCTTGGACACCTCCCCCGTAATTCCAAATATCTCATTAAGCAGTGCTAACGGCATATTGTGTACGGTATTCCGCAGCTGAAACGTGATGGACTCGATTGCGTGCCGAGTCTTGTTCACCGTCAGCGTCGAAAGGAACTCCAGGGTGAGCCGATGGTATGATGGGCGGCCCTGTGCAAGGAACAAGCCCGAAAGCTGTCCGACCTCACACAACTCCAAGAAAGATTGCTCGATCCCGAGCTGACGGAGTGTGAAGAGGCATGGGAGCCTAGCTACTTGGTAAGGCAACTTGGCGAGGGATTTCCACGTCTTCTTCTGGTCGGAGGTGAGGTTGACACCGGAGGGACTGGGACCGGGAGCCATGATGGCCAAAGAATAGGGGGCATTTCTAAGAAGAAGGAGATGCCGATGACGACGATCGTGGAAGTTAAGCTCTTTGATGTGTGGGGCGTCGACTTCATGGGGCCCTTCCCTCCATCTAATGGGTTCCAATACATCCTCTTAGCCGTGGACTATGTATCAAGGTGGGTGGAGGCCATTCCTACCTCAACCAATGATTCGAAGGTGGTGACGAAGTTTGTTCAAAAGAACATTTTTACGCGATTTGGCGTACCACGAGCTATTATTAGTGATGGAGGTTCCCACTTTCGCAATAGGTGGCTAGAGGCGGTGTTAGCAAGATATGGAGTAAAGCATCGGGTGACAACTCCGTATCACCCTCAAGCCAATGGCCAAACTGAGTTGGCCAACAGAGAGATCAAACAAGTTCTTCAAAAGAGTGTTAAGGCGAACCGGAAGGATTGGGCACTCAAGCTTGATGATGCTTTATGGGCGTATAGGACGGCCTATAGGACTCCCATCAGAATGTCACCTTACCAATTGGTGTTTAGGAAGTTGTGCCACCTCCCGGTTGAAATGGAGCACTCATCGTATTGGGCGGTGAGGCAATTGAACATGGACTTCACTAAAGCCGGCAAGGGAGGATGCTTCACCTCAATCTACTTGATGAGTTTAGGAATGAAGCATATGCTAATTCCTCCATCTACAAGGCAAGGATGAAAGCTCACCACGACAAGATGATCGAGAGGCGTGAGTTCTACCCAGGAGACGTCGTTCTACTCTTCAACCACAAGTTGAGGCTCTTCCCGGGCAAGCTGAAATCTAAGTGGTCCGACCCCTTCACTGTTAAGGAAGTCATGAGCAATGGAACGATGGAGCTCTTTGGACCCGATGGCACCACCTTCAAGGCCAATGGTCAAAACTTGAAGAAGTTCTATACTAGGGAGCAACAAGACGAAGTCTTTGTTGTCGGCTTGATTGAGTAGGTGGAGATTGAAGAGCGTCGAGCATACGACGGTAAAAAGTTGCGCTATAGGGGAGGCAACCCCTAGTAGGTACATTTATTGCTTTTGTGTGTGTTTTAGCTTATCTTCTTAGTGTGTTTGAGTGTTTACATGGATAGTGCTAATTTTCTTTCCCTAGGTTTGTTTGAGCTGAGTTTTTGGTGTTTTTGACGTTTTGTGTTCTAAGTTTTGTTGCAATATAAATATATATATATATATATATATATATATATAGGGGTGTATTCAGATGAAAACCATAATGTATATTAAAACATCAAACCATGTAAATAATGTACATTATACACACTAATAATGTACATTTTATTCATGTATAATGTATTGTTCTAAATATTGTACACACTAATAATGTACATTTACATTATATGAATTATGTACATTATGCTGACAGTACATTATACATGAATAAAATGTACATTATTAGTGTGTATAATGTACATTATTTTACATGGTTTGATGTTTTAATATACATTATGGTTTTAATTAAAATGACAACACTCTTAAAATGACACTGTGACACCACGCTAGATCGCAATATTAAATATGCTAGACTGCACGATAGAATATAAACGCTAGATCGCAATCTATAGATTGCGGTCTAGCGTATTGAATATTGCGATCGGGAAAAATTGCGCTCTAGTGTATTGGATATTGCAGTCCGCGAAAATTTACCCTTGAGCAATTTTTATGATTGCCACATGGCAGCTTATTATTCGTCCACATGTACTAAATGATTGGCTAGGAATGGTGGTATGGTGTTACTTTAAGAGGTGTTGTCATTTTAACACAATCCTATATATATATATATATATATATATATATATATCCGCGAGAAACGCCCGACCGGGCGAATTGCCCAGGCGTTTGGAACACAGCCCGGGCGTTACTCACTGGAGCCGGGCGTTTTTAGTGCTCAAAACGCCCGGCCGGGCGTTTTGCTTCTTCCACCCGGGAGTTTTTTCTGTGATTTTTTTTTGGCGTCGTTGCCGGGGACAATTTGTGTTTTTTTTTATTTTTTTATTTTTACCTTGCAACAGAACTTAGAACACAAAACGTCAAAAACACCAAAAACTCAGCTCAAACAAACCTAGGGAAAGAAAATAAGCACTACCCATGTAAACACTCAAACACACTAAGAAGATAAGCTAAAACACACACAAAAGCAATAAATGTACCTACTAGGGGTTGCCACCCCTATAGCGCAACTTTTTACCGCCGTATGCTCGACGCTCTTCAATCTCCACCTACTCAATCAAGCCGACAACAAAGACTTCGTCTTGTTGCTCCCTAGTATAGAACTTCTTCAAGTTTTGACCATTGGCCTTGAAGGTGGTGCCATCGGGTCCAAAGAGCTCCATCGTTCCATTGCTCATGACTTCCTTAACAGTGAAGGGGCTGGGCTACTTAGATTTCAGCTTGCCCGGGAAGAGCCTCAACTTGTGGTTGAAGAGTAGAACGGCGTCTCCCGGGTAGAACTCACGCCTCTCGATCATCTTGTCGTGGTGAGCTTTCATTCTTGCCTTGTAGATGGAGGAATTAGCATATGCTTCATTCCTAAACTCATCAAGTAGATTGAGGTGAAGCATCCTCTCCTTGCCGGCTTTAGTGAAGTCCATGTTCAATTGCCTCACCGCCCAATACGATGAGTGCTCCATTTCAACCGGGAGGTGGCACGACTTCCCAAACACCAATTGGTAAGGTGACATTCCGATGGGAGTCATATAGGCCGTCCTATACGCCCATAAAGCATCATCAAGCTTGAGTGCCCAATCCTTCCGGTTCGCCTTGACACTCTTTTGAAGAACTTGTTTGATCTCTCTGTTGGCCAACTCAGTTTGGCCATTGGCTTGAGGGTGATACGGAGTTGTCACCCGATGCTTTACTCCATATCTTGCTAACACCGCCTCTAGCCACCTATTGCAAAAGTGGGAACCTCCATCACTAATAATAGCTCGTGGTGCGCCAAATCGCGTAAAAATGTTCTTTTGAACAAACTTCGTCACCACCTTCGAATCATTGGTTGAGGTAGGAATGGCCTCCACCCACCTTGATACATAGTCCACGGCTAAGAGGATGTATTGGAACCCATTAGATGGAGGGAAGGGCCCCATGAAGTCGATGCCCCACACATCAAAGAGCTCAACTTCCACGATCGTCGTCATCGGCATCTCCTTCTTCTTAGAAATGCCCCCCATTCTTTGGCATTCATCACACTTCTTCACGAACTCTTGACAATCTTTGGTGATGCTTGGCCAAAATAGGCCACTTTGTAGCACCTTCATGGCAGTCCGGTTGGCTCCAAAATGCCCACCGCTAGGTGCGGCGTGGCAATGCATAATGACGGACTCCCACTCATGTTGTGGGACACATCTTCTAATCACCATATCGGCACACCTCCTAAACAAGCACGGGTCATCCCAAAAGTAGAACTTTGCGTCATGGAAAAATTTCTTCTTTTGGTAATCTTCAAGTCCTTCGGGAACCACCTTAGCAACGAGGTAGTTCACAATGTTGGCATACCATGCCACTTTCCCCTTAGCCACAAAGAATAGGTGCTCGTCCGGGAACTCTTCATTGATAGCTAACTTCAACTTCTCTTCCTCATTCATGTGCTCCATTCTTGACAAGTGGTCTGCCACCACATTTTCACATCCTCTTCGGTCTCGGATCTCCAAGTCAAACTCTTGTAGGAGCAAGATCCACCTAATAAGCCTTGGCTTCGCGTCCTGCTTTGCAAAGAGGTGCCGGATTGCGGCATGATCGGTGAAAATGATGGTTTTGGCCCCGATGAGATAGGGGCGGAACTTATCAAAGGAGTAGACCACTGCTAGCATCTCCTTCTCGGTGGTGGTGTAGTTGACTTGGGCAGGGTCCAAAGTTCGACTTGCATAGTAGATCACCCGGAATATCTTATCCCTCTTCTGTCCCAAGGCCGAGCCTACCGCCACGTCGCTCGCATCGCACATGATCTCGAAAGGTTGAGACCAATCCGGCGAGATAAGGATAGGAGCGCTCACCAATGCCTCCTTCAGCTTCTCAAAAGCCTGCAAACAATCAGGGGAAAAGTTAAATTTCACATCCTTAGCTAACAAATTGCAAAGAGGTTTAGCAATTCTCGAGAATTCCCTGATAAATCTCCTATAGAAGCCGGCATGCCCCAAGAAGCTTCTTACTGCCTTCTCATTTGTGGGTGGAGGCAGCTGCTCAATTGCAACGATTTTGGCTCTATCGACCTCCAAGCCACCTGCAGAAATTTTGTGCCCAAGCACAATGCCATCCCTGACCATGAAATGACACTTCTCCCAATTGAGCACGAGGTTAGTCTCCTCACATCGCTGCAACACTTGAGATAAATTGTCAAGGCAGTTATCAAAAGAATCACCAAATACAGAAAAGTCATCCATAAACACTTCCATAATATTTTCAATCAAGTCATGAAATATGGACATCATGCATCTTTGAAACGTGGCGGGAGCATTACACAAACCAAAAGACATTCTCCTATAGGCATAGACTCCATAAGGACAGATAAAGGCTGACTTATGTTGGTCTTCGGGTGCTATGTGGATTTGGTTATACCCCGAGTACCCATCTAAGAAACAGTAGAACTCATGCCCAGCCAACCTATCTAACATTTGGTCAATAAAGGGGAGTGGGAAATGGTCCTTTCTAGTTGCGGCATTTAAGGCACGGTAGTCAATACACACTCTCCACCCAGTGACCGTCCTAGTGGCTATCAACTCATCATTCTCCCCCTTCACTACAGTAGTACCCCCTTTCTTTGCTACCACTTGGGTGGGGCTCACCCACTCACTATCAGAAATGGCATATATGATGCCGGCATCTAACAATTTTATCACCTCCTTCCTTACCACATTTTGCATAATAGGATTAAGTCGCCTTTGGTTTTGGGCCTTAGGCTTATGGTCATTCTCTAAATGGATCCTATGCATACACAGTGATGGACTTATTCCCTTCAAGTCCGAGATTGACCACCCTATTGCTCCCTTAAATTTCCTAAGAACTCTCAACAATTTATCTAATTCAGAAGCAGAGAGAGATGATGATACAATTACCGGTAGGGTGTCATCTTCTCCTAGGAATGCATACTGCAAATGTGATGGAAGAGGCTTCAGCTCCACTTTCTTGCTCTTTTCCTCATCCTTGCCGTCTTCTTCTTCATTCCTAAGAGGTAGGAACTGTTGACGGTATGATCTCGGGATCTCCTTCCCTGAATCCAGAGCACCTACAAACTCAATAAGCTCATGATTAGCCTCCATAATATCAATAAGATGAGAAGAATGAATAGAGTTAACGATACACCCCTCTAGTTGATCTTCTGGTGCGTTGGTGTAGGCCATCTTTCTGACACAATCATCCACTATAGTCACTACATTGCAATGCTGCAGGCTTCCTCCTGGTTCCACACCGTGCCTCTTCAAGGCTTCATAGATGGAGAAAGTCACGCTCTCGCCATTGAAGCGAAAAGTAAGCTCTCCATTGTCAACATCGATCAGGGCCTTCCCTGTGGCTAAGAAAGGTCTTCCTAAAATGAGAGGCACCTTCTTGTCTTCCTCCATGTCCAATATCACGAAGTCAGCTGGGAAGACGAACTCATTCACTCTCACCAATATGTCCTCCACTATACCCACTGGACGGGACACCGATCTGTCAGCCATCTGCAATGTGATAGATGTGGGCTTCATCTGGCCAATCTTCATCTTGTTATAGAAAGACAAAGGCATGAGGTTAATGCTCGCCCCAAGGTCGCATAAGGCATTCTCCACAAAGTAGTCTCCAATGGTGCACTCAATAGTAAAGCTTCCCGGATCCTCCATCTTGGCTGGGAGCTTCCTTTGCAGGATCGCACTACAGTTTTCCGTCAAGTTGACGGTCTCATGATGCTCCCACTTCTTCTTTTTGGCGACAGCTTCCTTGAGAAACTTGACATATCCGGGCATCTGCTGCAGTGCCTCAATCAGCGGAATGTTAATCTGCACCTTCTTGAAGATCTCCCAAAATTTAGCGAACTGATCATTCTTCTTCTTCCTTTGCAGCATTTGGGGGAATGGCACTCTAACCTCTGCTGGCTTGACGAGTGTATTCACCTCAGGGTGAACTGCATGAGATGATGTCTCGAGTTCCTCCTCTTCTACTTCAGTCACTACTTCCATCTCTGGCTCAGCTGCAGGTTTTGATGGAGTCTCTGGCATGGAAGGACCCTCATAACTCGTCCCACTCCTCAAGTGAATCGCCTTGCAATCCTTGGGATTTATCGTTGGCTGCCCTGGGAATTGCCCACGCTTATGTTGGCCGCTCACAGACTGAGCGATCTGACTCATTTGTACCTCTAAGTTCTTCATATGTGTCGTCATGTTGTGCACATCATTCTCTACCTTCTCGAGCCTCTTGTTTGAATGCTCCATATTCTTCTGAGATTGGGTCATGAAGGCATTCAGTATGTCCTCAACTCCTCTTCTGCGGCTCATTGATCATTCCATGTGACACTGTAAACCCCGGAGGTGGCTGCAAGACATTGTTGATGTTCCCATAGGAGAGATTGGGGTGTGGCTTACTCCCAAAATGGTTGAAACCTCCACCCCCTTGATTGGGGCGGGAGTTGTTATGGTATCTGTTGCCCCCTTGGTGTATGTAGTTGACATCTTCTACACCTTCTAGGTTATCTTGCACCGATGATCCCACTCCCATGAGATCCAGCTTCCTATGGATAAGCTCCAATTGATTAGCCAAGCTGCTATCGGGACTGACTTCTTGGCAGAAGCTATTCTGTGCACCTTGCTCCTCTCGTTAGTCCAAGTTCCATCATTCGAGGCAACCCTCTCGATTACCTCCATTGCTGCCGCCTCACCAATCTTTATCAGTGATCCTCCTGCGCTCCAGTTTAGCTCGCTCTTTGTATCAGGCAAGCACCCCTTGTAGAATGCGAGGACTTGATGTGTTGGATTCAAACCATGATTAGGACACCGCTTCAAAAGGCTCTTGAACCTTTCCCAAGCTCCTCGGATACTCTCTTGAGGAGTCATCTCAAATGCTAGAATCGCTGATTGCCTATTCAAAGCTTCACTCGGAGGGTAGTATTTTGCTAAGAATTTGGCCACCAATGCATCCCACGTACGGATGGAGTTGGGCTCCAAACTGTCCAGCCAATCCCGGGCATCATCCTCTAGAGAGAAAGGAAATGCCCTCAATCTGATCTGTTCATCCGGTACTCCATTGATTTTCGTCGTGTTGCAGATCTGGATGAGCTTGGTGATGTGTTTGTTAGGATCCTCCGTGGATCGGCCTCTAAAAACATTGTTCTCTACCATCTGAAGGAGCCCCCTCCTGAGCTCAAAGTTGTTAGCATCCACGTTGTTGCTAACGATTTATTTTAAACACGAGAAATACCCGCAAGTGTATGGGGCTAGTGTAGCAATAAACAAGTATGAGTATCCTATCCACGAAGACAAATTGTTCAGCTCAAGTACCACGAACCGATTTTGACTACTATCTAGAAAATTCGGAAGAGTTGGTTTTAATTTTGAAAAACAATTGAACACAAACAAGACAAAAGTATGCAACAAAAGACGAGTTTCAAGTAAGAGAACGAGATAGAGTCTTGGATCCAACTACAACGAACACGATGTGAACAACTCAACAACTTCGATTACCCATTTGAAGTCTCTAGGATTACTAGGAAAGCCGCTAGTCTAGACTAAGCCCTCTCTCGAGTGCACTTAACCAGTTGATTAATTATTAATATTGAAGTCTCCTTCTAATACGTCACAATTAACTCCTTAAAACAAAAGGCTCAAGCCCTCACTCTAGAATTCCTTCTCTCGAATGCAAACTATCTAGGTGTTGTTCATTCTTTTATCAATCCTAATTGGGTATCTCTCGATTACTCAAACTAGGACAACAAACCCAATTGGTAGCTAAGCAATTGAATTGAAAAGGCACAAGAACGAAACAAAGAAATCACAAGAGCAAAGATAATCAAAAGTCCTTGAATTAATCAAAAGCATTCATTGTAGTCTTCACCAAAACTCTACAAATGATTTAGCTACTCATATCCAAAGCAAATTCACAAGAGAAATCCATAGAAAGAGATTTGAACATAGTAAACTAATAAAGATACTCCCAAGGGTGAATTGAATGGGCAAATCGTCTTCGTCTTCAAACTTGTTGATGAATCGGACTCTTTGTCGCTTCAATCTGCTCTCAAGAAGTGGAAACTGCTTCTGGGGTGTGTGGAAAGTGTCCTGGAGTCGAACCCTAGGTCCTATTTATACCCGGGGCGAAAATAGAAGAAATTCAGCAGTTACGAGCAATTCGCCCGGCCGGGCGATTTTTGAGTAGCAAAACGCCCGACCGGGCGTTCTTCTTATCACACGGCTTGGGCAAAATGCCCGGCCCGGGCATTTTTCCATGGAGAAACGCCCGGTCACAGAGGATACGCCCGGGTTGGGAGACCAAACGCCCGGGCTGCAGTAGAAAAACGCCCGACCAGTGTAGTGAAACGCCCGGCCTCCTGCTTTGGTACCAGTTTCGTCCGTTTCCACCTGTTGTGACTACAAAAACTCGACAAACTCATCAAAACACTAAAATAGGGGATCATAGATGAAAACTCAAGTAAAGTGATACAAAATACTCAATTATGCACTTTCAAACATCCTACACACTTGCTAAACTACGAGTTTATCAATACCACTCACAATACACACACTACATGCCATGTGTGTATGAGTGTGCATGTGTCTTGTGTGTTTTTTCAAGGTGTGTGTGTGTGTGTGTGCACGCGCGTGTGTGAGTGTGTGCAGTGTGTGTGTGTGTGAGAATGTGTGTAGAGTGTGTGTGTGGATATGTGCAGTGTGTGTAATTTAATAAGTATTTGCAATGCTACTACTTTTGCTATAGAATTCAACTTGTGGAATTGGAGGATTTGGAACTATAATTTAATTCCAAATCAAAGAATTTTATGATACCAACCAAACACTGGATTTGGAATTGAAGACTTCAATTCTAATTCCACACCTCCAATTTTGTGTACCAAACTGTGCCTATAGAAGTGTACCAAACTGTGCCAATTTCGTGGTTCGGTTCAAGAAAAAGAGACTTGATCTTTATTAATCACAGCTACACACATTACCAACAATTGAGCTCATTGCTAAGCACTAAACACTACTTCGAATCACAATCTGATTCGTCTCCCTCGCTTGAAAACTGATCATAGTAGGGAGAAAAAATCTCTACATATGATACAGAGTGAAAGGCGGAAGGACTGTATGCCCTCGATAATATGTTGGTATAAGTAGCATATTGCCCGGCAGGCATGATAATTTTGAAGAATAGTAACAGTAACGAGAATGTAAACAGACTACTACAGAAATTAGAAGTCTGGTAATTCCACTATTGAACAACTATGTTGTAAAATATATCAATGAATTTATTCGAATCAATAAATTAAACTGCGATTTCTATTCGACACAACAAGGCCAAACCCAAACACTAAACGACATAGAAGCCTTAGAAACCGAAAACTACATAGACAAACAAACCATCGACACGAACACATATATGTAGACTAAAGTTATGGACTAAAACAAAATCACATTCTCGAAGAAGCGGCAGAGCGGCGTAAGAAATTACTAATGATAATAACTTTTTTTTTAGAAAACTACTCTTACCTTAATAAAATTGCATAAACATAAAAGAAAAGATACTTAAAAATATAAAATTGAAAACGTAAATTAAAAAAAAAAAAAACATAAAAGAGGAATTTATAGCTTGATATCTTTACTTTATTTTAGATATTTCCTAAACATAAATATTGTTAGCGTAAGATCATAAAGTAGTTATGAACTTTGTAATCTAGGGACAAAATATTATTCTCTACTCCCATAAATATGAATATACTATATATCTAATACTAGTAAATTTGATTTTACAGTTATGCTTTTTATTTAAAAAAATATATTCTTCTATTTCAGATGTTAAATTGTCCTTTATAAAATTGTAAAAACATTCTCCCTCTGTCCCACGTTACTTGAGTCACTTTTTTTTTGCACTCATTTTGAAAAAATAATAATAAATAGTTAAAGTGGAGAGAAAGAAAAGTAAGAGAGAGAATAATGTAGAGAAGCGTCTTAACTATAGTATTCTCTTTTTTACTTTATTTTTTCTCCGCTTTAACTATTTATTATTATTTTTTCAAAATGAATGCGAAAAAGAAATGACTAAAATAACATGGGACGGAGGGAGTAAAAGAAAAGCTAAATTAAAACGCAAAACATCAAAATTAAATTTAAAAACACAGAACGGAAAATAGTGAGTTTATAGATTGATATCTTTCTTTTATATCATTACTTAGTTCGTTTAAATCTTTCCTTTTATTAGATCTGTCCTTTAAACTATTTTTCATTAGTATGTAGATTATCTCAAGATTATGTTTCATACTTGAAGATTAATTTCCTTGTTTATTTTTAAGTGTCCCTCTTAAGCAGCCTTAGGTGCCAGGGGCCTTTCGATCTCCATGATCCCTTCCGACACGAACAAACAAATGTAGACTAGATTATGAACTAAAACGAGATCACTTCCTCGAATCAGAAATTATTGAGTGAGAAATGGTTAGGAGTGAAAATCAAAGAGGTAAAGAAACCCTTCTCAACTGCATCCTCAAATATACCTGACATGTTGAATAGTTCTTGTCTTGTTGGGGCAGTAGATGAGCCGATGTTTGTTCAGCACCATCAAAACGTCCCTATCTTTGAAAAGTTTAACTGGATCAACACACATAATCCCAATAAAAATCAAACTCAAAATCAATAGTACTCAACTTGTACACTATGGTCCAAGATTGCTTGACTTGATATTCCTTCATCGTCCAGATGACAATTTCTTCGTCCTCCTCTATACAAGAATAACAAGATAGTCACACAAAACAGGCAAATCTTCATCTCCCACGGGAGGAAAAGAGAAGATGCAAAAACATTACTCCCTCCGTCCACGAAAATTTGTCCCAGTTTTCCATTTCCGTCCATCCCCCAAAATTTGTCCCACTTCACTTTTACCATTTTTGGTAGTGGACCCCATATTCCACTAACTCATTCCTACTCACATTTTATTATAAAACTAATACTTTAAAAGTAGGACCCACAATCCACTAACCTTTTCAACTCACTTTCTATTACATTTCTTAAAACCCGTGCCCGGTCAAACCGGGACGAATTTTCGTGGACGGAGGGAGTATGTTTCAACGTCAAAACTATAAATCCATGAGGTTACCTAGAATGGGTCCACCATAACAGAATGTCAAACCAGAAGTAACACCAGAGGCAGTTGAATCTTCGTAATCTCTCCATAATCGGCTGCTGCAAGGGATATTCTTGGATGCACCAAAAGTTCACAACAACTGAACTGATCACTTTGTTCCATTTCGGTCTCATGATCCAAGAGCAGCACCATTCCGAAGTTCCTCTTACTGCTCACAATATCGAGCAACGCCATTCCAAAACTGTACAAGGATTTGGAGGCGATGGAGAGGTTGGCAAGCAGCTTTCGAGCCAACTAGCCTCGCGTGCCGCTCACACAAGTTAGGGTTCTATACCGGTGATCCCTACGGTTATCGAGCATCACAGAGCCAAAATAAGAAACATTTGCGCTTCTCATTTGAGAGGGATGTTCTCGGGTTTGATGTCAAAGTGATAAATGCAATCCCTACATTCGAGATATGCACTGCTGTACAGATTCTCTCACGATATATAAAATAGCCCATCACGATGACATAACGCAACAATATAAGGTCTAACTCGAACACCACACGATAAGAAAACCTTAAACATGATCACATACACATCCCGTGCAAACATGAACATGATAACAAGTTAACAACACAATTTAATTCATGTTGGCACAATCTTATACGACAAAAAACAAAAGTAGCTAGGCTGGACATAAAGTGTGTGTCAGGGTCGGCATGAACACGACCATATAACAACAAAACACAAATGTAGACAGAAAAATATCAACTAGAATGACGTCACATTCTCGAATCCGAATTTCCTAAGTGAGAAAACACTTGGAGTGTAAATCATGGCAAAGCTAATGTCATCCTCATCCGCATCCTCTGGATTTCCATCCGTAAGCATACCGACTTGTTGAGTAGTCCTTGTCTCGTGAGAGTAGTAGACGAGGCACTTATCTTCAAACAACATCAAAACGTCACCATTTTTGAAAAGTTTGATTGGATGAACAGTCGTATCATGGCAATCAAAATCATAACCAAAATCAATATCAAAATCAACACTAATCTTGCACTCTATGGTCCAAGATTCCCCGACTCGGTATTCCTTCATCATCCAAATGACAAGTTTATAACCTTGCGTGTAAGACAAACAAAGGCAGTCCCTCAAAACATTCAACTTCACATTCGCAACACGTCGATCAACAGCAGGAGCAGAGAAGATGCTAACACGTTCTGTTTCAAGATCAAAACCACAAATCCATAAGGTATGAGTCGAATCATATACCGTCCAATGGAGGTTGCCGTTGCATACAATGTGTGCATTGTAACAGAATGTGTAACCAGACACAGAGGCGGCTTCAACGCGCCTCCATGTTCCTGTTCCGAGGGTGTACACATGAAAAGAGCCGGATCCAGCATCCACATTGGTACAGACGACCTTATATTTCCCACTTATTTCGCTCACACCAAATCCATAACTCATCAAATAATTATCCGACTTGCATTTCCTGGGGCAGCACAGCTTGATGTATTGACGAGTGAAAGGATTGCATATGTAAATATCACGCTCTAACACTGAGTGCAGAAGAAGCAATCCACTAGTTTGCTGACCTCGATATATTGATTCTGATTCTCCGTGAGGGATTTCGAAATCTACGAGCAGATGAAAGGGAAGATTATGCCTAACCAGATGGGCTTTCTCTCCATCTCCATCTCCATCTCCATCTCCATCTCCCTCTCCCTCTCCCTCTCCCTCTCCCTCTCCCTCTCCTTCTCCTTCTTCTTCTTCATCTTCATCTTCTTCTTCATCTTCATCTTCATCTTCTGCTTTGTTTTCAAATTCAAAAACCGTGCAGCGAGTTGAGTTCCTCTCCGTCGGAATTAAGCGAACTAGGGCGAGGGCGGGAGGGGTTTTGATTTGGGGAAGATCAGACTCGATATCGGTGGTGATATTTGAAAGTAGATTTTTGAAGAAATGACGCCCCATTGACTAACTATTGAAACCTTCCCAAGAGTAAATTTTCGCTGTTGGCATGTTCACATTTTACTCAGGGATTTCTTCCAACATCTTCTGCACGTTCTTGGTAATGGCAACTCTATCAAACAGATGGTCGGCACCTTCAAAAACAGAAACCATAAAGAGATGAGGAATGGGAACCACTTACCACTGCCTTGAACCTTCGATTAGCTGCGATTGACTTCAGAAAAATCAAAGAAAGATGATAAAAATAAATCAAAAGATATGACAGAATATTATTCAAACACATGAAACTGTTGTCATAGATAAAAAGATTACAAAATATTCAAAGACATTAAAATAAAGCTAGTTTAGTTGCTCCATTTATTTCGGGAAAAAAATCAATCAAAGATAATTGATTGTATAAGATGGTTCTTCCTTTCTATTTAATCATATAAGATTTGTTAAGATATTCCAGATATATAAGCTTATTTTCATAATAATTGTGTTTAGTTCTCTTCAAAAGAAATATGAGTATATTAAGAATTAAGTACTCTGCCCCAGGAACAGGAACCAGAAACTTAAAAGGCCTATTTTTAAAGTTTATAATATTAAACATGTACAACGTATAATATGTCATACATGTATTATGTATAAGATAGAAATTAAAAAATGAAACAAAAAAAAAACTGGTATTTTACTTGAAATCTAAAATATGTTATCACGGATATAAAATAAACTAAACAAATACTAGAATCAAAATAAATCTATTATAAAATAAGGTATTAGAATTCAAATTAAATGGACCCATCTTTAGTAAACGATACAATTAATTAAAATAAACTAATACCAAACCCATTTACATTGTTTTTCAATGAGATTGATTAATGGGCTGGTTCTATATGACCGAATGAAACAAAACCCATTGGTATGAGCCCACAACCAATTAACTAAACACAACCCAGGTTATTGATTGGGCTAATTAACATTGGTTCATTAATCCTCTCTCCGTCCATACATATGCGAGACTCTTCTTTTTCGTACTCATTTTACAAAATGATATAAAATAATTAAAATGGAAAAAGAGTAAGTAAGGGAGAAGAATGTAGAGAACATTATTCTTTCTCTTATACTCTCTCTTCATTTTAATTACTTTATACTCCTTCCGTCCCACTTTAACAGTCCCATTGACTTTTCTGTCTTCGTTTTGTTAAAAAGATAATAAATAGTTAGATTGAAAAAATAGTAAAGTAAGAGAAAGAATAATGTAGATAAGACTCTTCTCTACATTATTCTTTCTCTTACTTTACCATTTCTCCACTTTAACTATTTATTATCAATTTTACAATACGAGTGCAAAAAAGTCAATAGGATTGCTAAAATAGGACAAAGAGAGTATTATTATTATTTTTTCAACATGAGTACATTAAAAGAAAATTATGCCTTGCAAAGGAAATATCTAACCTAATACACACATGCTGCCACTATCTTATTCTATTTTCTGGTCTTCTATTTTCT
Source organism: Salvia hispanica (assembly GCF_023119035.1). Lineage (NCBI taxonomy): Eukaryota > Viridiplantae > Streptophyta > Magnoliopsida > Lamiales > Lamiaceae > Salvia > Salvia hispanica. Next base: position 28,206,618 of record NC_062966.1, on the reverse strand, counting down.
TTTCTTCCTTCTACACCAGGGACGGAGCCAGAAATTCTACATAGATGGAGCAAAAATATACATAAAGATATTTTAATACATTGAGAAGGGGCAAAAATAAGGATATTTTAAAAAAATTAAAATTAACTTATTAAAAGTAGTATACATAAATTATTTCTAGGTGGGGCATTTGCCCCTTGTGAACTCCAAATAGATCCGTCCCTGTTCTACACTGATACTAGAACATCTGGACCAGGGGCGGCCATGGCGTACAGGGTTTGGCACCAGCCAAGCCTCCACTGGTGTGGCGGCTTGACCAGGCTGGGTCAGCCATTCATAAAGATAGAGAATTTGATAAATGACACAAATTTAATACTCCGTATGAAATTATTAAAGTATGAGGGATGAATTAAAAAGTAATTGAAATATTACAAATGTATTGAAGGTATATTATAAACAATGTCTGAGTATATTATAAACTTTTTTTAACGATTTTTCTTGATTCTTGTGAAAAATTCAATCAAACTTATATAACTTGTAGTATTTTAATTTGGAACAATATCACTATATAGGGAAAATTTATATTTTGAGATCGTTCGATTGTTACGTGTACTTGTAACCAGATGTTATGTATATTCTTATTTCTTGTTCTATTGAATTATTTTAAAATGATTCGATTCTGTTACAATATATTTTCATCTGTATCTATAATATCAAAATTACAGTATACTATCTCACAATTATACCGTCTCACTTTCGCTACTATGATCAATTTAATCTAAGATAGATATCATTTTTATTTGTTCTATATTATCTTCCACTATCAAGTCAACCGTTACCTTTGTATATTAACGACAAGGTTTTGGTTAAAATTGCATTGTTACTCACCCTTCATATCCCCAGTTAATTATCCACTTTTATTATTTTCATCTATCTCTCATTAATTGTTCACTTTCGATTTGGATTAAATAAGTAAATGAGCCTCACATTCTACTAATTCATTTCACTCATATTTTATTATAAAATTAATACTCTCTCCGTCCCAATAAATATGCAATATTTGCTTTTCGGCACAAGATTTTATGCAGTGGTGTTTTGTGAATTAATGAAGAGAGAGTAAAGTAAGAGAGAAGAAAAAGTAGAGAGAGTGTTGTTTCTATTTTAGGGCATGTTTCATTTTTATTGGGACAACCTAAAAAGGAAAACGTTTCATTTTTAATGGGACAGAGGGAGTATATAAAAGTGAGACACATATTCCAATAATTCTTTTAATCAATTTTCTTTATGTTTCCAATAATTCTTTTAATCAATTTTCTTTATGTTTTTTTAAAATTTATGGCAGAATTAAATGGACAATTATTAAGAGACGTATCTAGTATTATTTTGATTATAGCTATATATTCGAGCATATGTATATCAACGACTAGTCCAATAATTCGGCGTATGTAGTTCATCAATAATTTAGATTTCAAAGTGTTATATTAAATTCATTTTTTTAATACAATTTATTTGTCTAATTTTCATAAAGTTGTGAAATGACTTTACCTTTTCTTTATTTATCACTTATTCCGTGACTCATCTATTCACTTATGAAACTTAACTTTTCTTTTCTTTTCTTTTTCTGATCCCTCAATAAATCACGAACCCCACTCTCGATTTTCTCTCTTTCCCAATGTGGAAAATTTGTCCTACATTTAAATAAATTAAATACTTTTTCTCCTAATAGACTAATATACTGGGACGAGCTCTCATATTATTGGTAATATTAGTGCTTTCCGTGAATGACCAACTAACACGGCAGAGCCAGAAATCCAATATGAGTACGACGAAAATATATATAAAGATATTTTCAGGATTTAAGAAGGATCGTACATATATATAAGGACATTTAAAAAAAATTAGAAACTAATGATCAAAATGGATATGATTTTTTTTGAGGTGGCGCATTTGCCCATTGTGGAGCTACATTAGATATGTCCCTGCCGACGAAGACGGTTGGAAGTCAACTCTGAGTGGTGTCTTGAATAATTTGTTTCCTTGTTCATCTTTTAAGTTCATTTACATTCCCAGATTAGAGTAAATAGAAGTCTTATAATTTATAAATAGGTCTTTCTAAAAACTAGATATCTTGAAAAAAAAGAATTTGGGATGGTATAAACTATATGTCTCTTTTGATGATTATTAGGTCTATTTTATCATGGACTTCCATTTTCTCTTTTTTGTTATTTTTCGTGTTCAAGTGCCCTTATTCATGTCTTTCATTAATTAATAGGGGGGTGTTCGGTTTGCAAGATTGTATCCGGGATTAAATATATAGCGTGTTTAGCTCATGAGATTCAACCTCACAATTCAATCCTAGATGAATAATTATAAGATAATTAGTCATAACTAACCCCTTACGACTAAAATAATCTCACGAACTCAATCCTAAATTATATCTTTATGATATTTTATCAAGAAAATCGAACATTAACTAATAGACTGAGTTCAACGATATAAAGTTTTATTTAGTGTAAATATCTATCTAAATTTTTGTTCAGAACAATGATTGGAGAGAACAAGACTAATAATATAATTTGTATGTCTTTGTCAATTAAACTCTTTCAAATCAAAAGCTCTTTCGCTTTATTGTAGTATAATATACTTCCTATAAAAGATTAATATATAAATACTGTGCATTGAATGTTCCAATAAATGGTGACCAAAATGAACTGAATAATCCAAAGCACTTATTCTTTTTACTAAAATATTTATTGATGATTAGTATCCTTTACACTTAACATCATAAATGGTCACCAAAATGAACTGAATAATCCAAAGCACTTATTCTTTTCACTAAAATATTTCATGATGATTAGCATCCTTTACACTTAACATCAGTAATCATATATTCATATATATTATTTCAGAATCCAAAAAGGAGGACCAACATCTACTATCCATCAAAATCTGTCCTACTTTGACCTAACACAAATTTTAAGAAATATAATAGAAAATAAGTTGAAAAAGTTAAATGGATTGTGGATCCTACTTTTATATATTAGTTTTATAGTAAATATGAATAGGAATGGGTTAGTAGAAGATGAGCTTCACTATAAAAAATGATAAAATTGAAATGAGACAAATTTTGGGAGACGGACGGAAATGAAAAAATGAGACAAATTTTGATAGACGGAGTAATATTAATCAATAATCATTGATAGCTATTTTGACGCATCCACTATTTAATTCACTCTCTTTTTTCCTCCATTAAAATATGGACTTCCATGCAGGGACCCAATGAGATGTGCGATTGGTCAATGGAATTTTAGAAAAAGTTTGTGGGTGATTTTGTAATTAATATCACATTTTACTAGTATAAAATATATTTCTAGTTCATAAATAAATAATCCAATAATTGATCCCTTTTTTTAACTTTGTTTCATTTGATTCTTTTTTTAACTTTATATATTTATTTTGAGAAAAATACAGTAAAATATCATCTCCTATTTCAAGAATAATGACGGAGTCAATTGGCTTCAGGGGACCTTTTTTGAGGGGTGTATAAGTAAATTTGTATATTTGATGGTTTAAGTTTGTATTAACAATATATTTTTTGTTATGTTGAGGAAGGTGAATAATGGAGAGTATGGAGTAGTATAAAACAACAAATCCAAAGGCACAATTCTCACCACTAGCTGATCGATGAACTTCACATTAATAAACAACAATGCGTAGAAGTTAAAACTAATTAATAAGGAAACATGTTGTGTGTGTGAGTTGGTATATTAATATAAGTCCACTATTATGGAGACTTTAAATTTCTATTATTTACCTATAATTAAAACATGTTATCTCTCTCGTTTGGCATATTAATTATTATTGAGTTGGACTTCATATATACACTTATCAATTTTTATTTATTTTTAAAAAAAATATAGACTTATCAATTTAATCCGACAAATGTTACTTTAAACATATGTTAAAGTTGTGGCTTATGCTTCTTTGAATTTGCTTTTTAACTTTTTACCAGGTGATAAGGGGCCACTAATCAGAACACTACTTTCTTCTTCAGGCAAGTATAGATAATGTATAAAGTTTTATACCATTTTAAAGTTGAAGCACATTTCTCTCTTCTTTAGTTAAGTGGAGATAATATATAAATTCTTGAGATGGTCTTGGTCGGGTCCGGCCGCAACATACAGCTGGACTGGCTACATTTCTTATTTATTTAATTATTTTTAATTAATTGGTAAATATATTTTGAAAGAAAGAAACATAAATTTGAATTAATGGTTATTAAATTTTAAATAGGAATTCATGGATTTTTGGGGTTAGAAGCGTTTAACCGTTGATTAAAATTCACAAAATATTGGGGAAAAAACATAGATGAAAGTGCATTTTCGTTTATCCTCTATCGGAATAACAATCAAAATAACAAATAACCAAATATAAAACACTCTTTATCATTCTTAAAAGTTAGTATTAATATAATGATAATATATATAATACCCCCCCTATCCACAATAAGTGTTCTAAGTTGATTTGACACAGGTTTTAAGAAATATAATGGAAAGTAGAAAAAGTTAGTGGAGTGTGATTTCTATTTTTATATATTAATTTTGAAATAAAATGTGAGTGGAATGAGTTAATAGAATGTGGGGTCCAGTTGGCGAGGTCCATCCGCGAATAGGAGTCCCGTTTTTCCATTTTAGTCCGTCCGCGAATAGGAGTCCCGATTCACTTTTACCATAAATGATAATAGAGTCTCATCTTCCATTAACTTATTTCACTCACATTTCATTTAAAACTAATATATATATGTGGGACCTCTATTCCATTAACTTTTTTCCACCCACTTTTCTTAACATTTCTTAAAACTCGTGCCGCCAAAAAGTGGGACTCTTAATGGCGGACGGAAGAAGTAAAAAGTAAATGAGACATTTAATTGTGAACTGACGAAAAAGAAACTTGATACATTTAATCATGGACGAAGGGAGTAATACATTTAATTAGAGACTAATACATCTTAATTAAATAAGTAGGAGAGATGCATCGTGCATCTAGATTGCTATAAAGAGGAGTTTTGGGGGAATTATTTATCCATTGCACACAAAAACACTATACCTAAATGGCTTCAACCGACAATCACTTGAAGCTTACAGTGCTCCTATTGGGGTTGCTCTTCGTCACCTCTCTTCATCTCACAGGTAATCTATTGCTCTTTTTAGATACACACAAACACAAGTGTAAAGTGGATGCAATTTGTCAAGAGTGTAACTAACGCATGTGTTTCATACGACATAAGCGTAAAATTTTGTTAGGACCGAGTCTTGATCCTGCTTCGCAATGTTCATTGTACAGCAGGATCGGAACTCAGTCCCAACAAAACCTTTGCTTAAACTATGTTGCAGGAAACACATATAGTCAACAAATGTTGACTTGTTAGACAGTCTTACACGAGTATAATGATACTTTCATTGTTGTATGTGTTTCATGCAACATAAGCTCAAATATTGTTAGGACTAAGTTTTGATCCTGCATTGCAACGTTAACCGCAGCGTTAACCGCGTTGTAGGATCGAAAACTAGCCCTAACAAAATCCTTGCTTAATTATGTTGCATGAAACGCATTTATATGCATTTAGACATTCTTACACAAGTAGAATTATGCAGCTGGCCAGGTTGGCACTTTCTTCGGACGGCTGGGCACCAACTTGCCCGGCCCGGCCGCAACCGTGACCCTGTACCAACAGAATAACATCCGCAGGATGCGTCTCTTCGACCCCCACGCCCCGACTCTCCGGGCCCTCAGCGGAACCAACATCCGTCTCATGATGGGCGTATCCCACTCCGACCTACGCGATCTCGCCAACTGCCCCCAGGCGGCGACCGTCTGGGTCCGCCAAAACATACTCCGCTTCCCGAACGTCACGTTCCGCTACATCATTGTCGGGAACGAGATTGACCCCAATTCTGAGCTGGGGCCGTTCGTGTTCCCGGCCATGCAGAACGTGTACCGCGCGATCCGCGCGGCCGGGCAGGGAGGCCGCGTCCAAGTCTCGACGTCCATCCAGATAAGCCTCCTGAGCCAGTGGAGCCCGCCTCAGGCGGCCGCGTTCAAGTGCAGCGTGAACTGGTTCATCCGGCCGATCCTCGAGTTCATGAGGGACACCAGAGCCCCAATGCATATCAACGTGTTCCCGTTCTACGCCTACCTCAACGACCGGAGGAACATCAACCTCTCCTTCGCGCTTCTGCAGCCCAACAGCGGTGTCGTTCTCGGCGGCGTGTACTACGACAACCTCTTCTACGTGATCCACGACGCCTTCATTGCCTCCATGACCAAGATCCTTGCGGCAGCATCGCCATTATCCCTTCAACAAACACCTGAAATGAAGTCTGGGATGAAGGTTTCGGGAACGACTGGTATTTCGTCAGGTGGGAAACACGCGGCACCTCCACCGAAACCAAGCATTCCATTCGAGCGCAACACAACAGCGCTCAGCGATGGACCGATCAACACGGTTAACAACGCGAGAACCTACATCAACAATTTGATGCGCGTGGTGAGGACTGGAACGCCAATGAGGCCTGGCCAGCCGATAGAGACGTTCATATTTGCTATGTTCGATGAGAACCTGAGGCCCGGCCCGGAGTACGAGAGGCATTTCGGGATCTTCCTTCCCAACAGCCAGCCAAAGTTCCCATTCCGATTCCGGTGATTTGTTAAGCGTGTTTTTCCCTCTATGGTTGTGGTGTGAATTAGTTTGCAGTGTGTGTTTAGATTGTATCGTGAGTGCAACAGGATATCCATATCCTACTATCAATCTATAAATACTCACAAAATTCACAAACTACTCCCTCCACAATATACAAACATACTTGCCACACCAAATACCTCGACACACAAACATACACAACATTATTATTTAACTAAAGCAAGTATTTAACAATCTATCACCTGCGATGCTTCTTCTGCATATCTTCCACTGTAAACTTTGCTTTGATCTTCTGTAGAGCAGCTACTACTTGCTTCATGTTGATTCTTTCATGTGGTAAAAAGGCCAAACATTTCATCGCCAGTTCAAAAACAGATGTCACACATTCTAACTTTGCAGAGAATTGTCCATCTTCTATTGATACCAAAACAGAGGCCACAACTACGCTTATTGCATTTTCGTTTAATGCTTTACCCACCCACTCCTTTATGCTCATTTCTCCATTGAACATATCATCTGTCGGTTTCTTGCTTGTAAACGTCTCCAACAACAGTATCCCATAATAACAGTATACATCTCCCATTGTAGATACCGTTCCTTCTGATCCAAACTCTACAAATTGTAATTCACACGTTCAACACCAATCAACATAATAACATAATAAGAAAGTGAAATTCAAGATTTTATAAATTACGCATCACCTGGTGCTGCATAACCAATAGTTCCCCTGGCTATAGTGTGAACTACAGCCTCGTCGTGGTCAAAGAGCTTGGCGATACCAAAGTCCCCAACATGAGCAGTCATATCTGCATCAAGCAACACATTGCTTGGCTTTATATCACAGTGAATGACAGGGTATGTATGGTCATGATGAAGATATTCCAAAGCTAACGCCACATCTATTGCTACTTGTAGTCTTTGCACCAGATCAAGACAATTCTTGTCCGAATGCAGCCATTTCTCCAAGCTTCCATTCGGCATATATGCAAGAATCAAAGGTTTGAATTCAGGGTTACTGCAACAACCAAGTATCTTCACCAAGTTTCTATGTCGAATAGTGCTCAATATATGACTCTCACTTTCAAAGATCCTGATGGCTCCTTCTACTTATAAGTTGAACACTTTCACCGCAACTTCTGTCCCATCTGCTAGTGTTGCTTTGAGGACTTTACCGATGCTTCCTTTACCAAGGAGATTTGTCTCACTAAAAGAACTTGTTCCCTGAAGTTGTTGAGAAATGACTGAGCATCAAACTCAGAAAAACAACCTTCATCTGGTATTTCTCCTTCCAGATCATTATAAGACATATTCAACTTCTCAAGCTTGAGCTTTCCAAGCGACTCGGGTATCGAACCAGACAGGTGATTATAGGACAGATCCAATTTACTCAATCCTTTGGCCTCTCCCACTGACTGAGGGATGGAACCATTAAACGTATTTTTCGACAAATTTAGGTATACAAGTGACTCACATCCGCCAATTGATTCAGGAATAGAACCTGAAAACTCGTTAGAGGATAAGTCTAACTGGTTAATAGTCTTCAACCTTCCAATATACGGAAGTTGACCACTCAGATTGTTCGAAGACAAGTCCAAAAATATGAGGTCTGCAAGACCAAAGATTTCCGAAGGGAGAGTGGAACTCAGCTTGTTCGAGCTCATCATGACCATTCTTAGAGATTTAACTTCCCCCAAACATTCCGGTATCGGACCTACAAGCATGTTGCCATGCAATCCCAAGTTCATCAATTTACTCATTAGACAAAGATCACGAGGGATATATCCGCCCAGCCGGTTATTATAGAGGTTTAACTTCCACAGTTGCTTCAACTTCCCCATTGTTGCCGGGATGAATCCTGTGAGATTATTTGTAGATAAATCCAAAGTTTGTAAATTGCTCAAATTTCCAAAAGCAGAAGGAATAACTCCTTGGATGCTGCAGTTAGATGCTAGAAAATTGATGAGAGAAGCAGATAAATTCCCAACCGAAGGCGGGAGGACACCATTCATCCGCGGATTATCAGATAACTCCAAGTACTCCAAATTTGGGCAGTTAGTTAGGGAAGAGAGAAATGTGAGTTCTTGATCCGGAGAGTCAGCTCCTGTCAGATTATTTCCCCAAAGTCGAAGGACCAGGAGTGACCTTAAGTTATCAAAGTGGGGAATGGAGCCAGTGAATGAGTTATCATTCAACTGCAAATAAGTAAGCATGGAAGCATTGCTGATAGTGGTTGGGATTTCTCCTGTGAGTCTATTGGAAGATAAATGTAGCTCTTCGAGATTGACAAGTGAGAGGCCTATGTTTGGAGGAAGACTGCCGGAAAGTTGATTTAACTGAAGAGATAATACCGACAATGTTGAGAGATTAAGTATGGAATGTGGGATGGAACCACTCAAAGCATTCATGTATGCTTGAATAAGTGTGATGTTTTTGAGATTACCAAGCTCTTCCGGCAGTTCACCTTCCATCAAGTAATTCATATTTAGTAACAAATCTCATTAATAAGTAATGTAACTTGCATGCTTCAATGTTTTCTTTTGAGAACATACCTGTCAAATTGTTGGAATCAATAGATAACGTTCTCAGCATAGTAAGGTTCCCAATTTGCTTTGGTATGTGACCTGAATAGCATAAAACACTTTTTAGTAAAATACCTAAAAGGGGATCAAGTTAGAAGGGTACTATTATTATATGGAAAACTACATCTTTCATACAAACTACAAACTAAAATCTGGACCATTAGATTTTCAAATTTTGGAAATTTGCTTTCTCTACTTTAGGCAACATGTTAATTATACCTGTCAAGTTGTTTTCACTAAGTATTAGATGCTGCAAGGAGGTGAGATATCCAATTTCTTTGGGTATGCTACCTACAAATACAAGTACAACATAGTTAGCCAAAAAGAAGCCTTCCAAAATATAACTTCTACATATAACAGATATACGCTCTCAAATTGTTATTTAATTACCAATCAAGTTGCTGTCAAGATACAATCTTTGAAGCCTGGTTAAACTGCTGAAAATGGGGATACTTGTAGTAAGAATGTTGTCACCAAGGTACACAAATTCCAGAGAAGAAATGTTGAAGATAGATGAAGGAATTTCTCCTGCTCAATTAGAATCATTATATCAAAAGGTTAATGAATACTATTTAACTAAACATGATAGTAATTTCAAATAAAAAGAGATGATGATACCCTCCAAATTGTTAGAATACATGCTTAATTTGGTAAGCTTCGTCAAGTTCCCAATTTCAGTTGGTATGTTGCCATTGAGTTTGTTAGAGGATATTCCCAAATCTTCCATCTCTCTGCACTTGTATATACTCTTCGGGATTTTTCCAACAATTTTATTTCCGCTCAGAAGTAATATCTTGAGTTTCGGAGTATTGCTGCATATATCACTTGGGAGCTCGCCCGATAGGTTGTTAAACATGAGGTTGATCTCTACCAGCATAGACATGTTGGTGAAGACTGCACTCGGTAGACCTCCCACGAGCTGATTACTCGCTAAGTTCAAAGTCTGCAGCGTTTGGATGTTGGACAGCTCTGAGGGTATGGAACCTGTGAAATTGTTGGAGCTCATGTCCAGAGACTGAAGGAACGTTAAGTTTCCAAGATGTGGAGAGATGGTTCCGTGGAGGAGGAAGCCGGAGAAATTGAGGGCCGTGACCCTTTGGTGGTCGAGGCTGCATGAAACGCCAGTCCAGCTACAGATGGAAGCATTGGTCGACCAGTTGCTGACCAGGATGGAACCGGACTCCAAATTGATGGCGCTTTTGAAGGAAAGGAGAGCGTCTTGATCAGTAGTTGAGTTGGAAAACGGGGAGGAGGAGGTGATCAGTGTAACGCTGGTTAATGTCAAGAGCACGAGAACGAGAGAGAAGGGAGGGGAAGAGGTCTCCATTAGTAGCTTGAATCTTTCGAAAGCTCAAATGAAGATGAAGATGAGACGAAGACAATCATTTAATTTCCAAATTTGGTTAGTGGAAACAAAAGAAAAAGCAATCTACTTTCCTAAAGCATCTTTCTGTACACATTATCTTTAAACAAACTACTTTTACTCTTTTATCCCACAAGCATTATATCTTTGCTATGTTCCACTTTATCACAATATCGGTAAATCTATTTTACTTCTGTTGACCTGCATAAATTTTAGGTTCGATAAATAGGTATCAGTGAATTATATTCCTAGACCAATTTTCAGCACCAAAAAAGTACAATTGCCAGCCAGAGATGGTACATGGCATCCAAAGTGGATGAAACGATGTCGTTTCGAATCAGATGGAAGATAAAATATAAACTTCCATCTTATTGCAACGACGTCGTTTCATGAAAAATAGAACAGTAAACAAGGCTACATGCTTAAATTTGGATATACTCGTTTCAGAGAGTTGATCTGCATTGTAACAAAAAAAAAGCAACTAGCAGCAGCGCGAAGTCTGAGCATATTATAGCATAAACATACAAAGCAAATATACTAACTACATTAAGTTAAAACCTCATAGTTCTGCGGAAATCAGTCCAACAAGAAGAAGCTTCGCAGTCAGAACGGGTATAAGTCTTCCATCCCAAAATTTCTCAGGGATAGAAAACTTGAGGCGTGGAGAATCGCACCTACACCAGGGACGGATCCATTTGGAGTTCACAAGGGGCAAATGCCCCACCTAAAAATAATTTATGTATACTACTTTTAATAAGTTAATTTAAATTTTTTTAAAATATCTTTATTTTTGCCCCTTCTCAATGTATTAAAATATCTTTATGTATATTTTTGCCCCACCTATGTAGAATTTCTAGCTCCGTCCCTGACCCACACTAGTATGATTTCCACCACGAGCATCAAACATCTCGATCTTCTTGAAGATTTCGTCTTGCCATTGTAGTGGAACAGCAGGGACTCATCACATTTCATCAAGATGTCACCATTTTTAAAAACCTTAATAAGGGAAATAAGCCCATAATCTCCACAAAGCTTGGCATCTTTGTTGATGACATATTCCTTTGTCCAAGACTTCGCCACCCCATATTCCCTCATCACCCAAACGACGATTTTTCCTTCGGATGAATTATCACATAAGCATAGACGACCCTCGAAAACTGACAAGATCCCAACAGACCCTGCTTTTGTCAGAAGAGGAGGATGGGTGAACGTGCTGAAATGCTCTGTTATAAGATCAAAGCAAGATATTCAGGATGCAGATTTTGGATCTACCCCTGAAGATTTCCGTTAAGAAATACCCCAATCGGAGACTACATTAGCTTGTCACCGGGTACGATACTCCTCCATGTTCGTGTCCCAAGCGTGTACACCTTACAGTGAGTTCGGGTAACTGTAAATCTAAACAAATTCTCTGCTAACTCATAGTCACAGACAACCCCAACCACCTTATGTTGACCAGTCGTTTTGGTCACTCCAAATCCAAATATAACTATTTTAGACGAAGAGTCGAGAGAGTGAGGATACGGACAAAGCTTGATTAGTCTCGTGTTACAGGGTTGCATACATAAAGATCACAAGGTTCATCACCCGTCATAAAAACCAACGCATTAGCTGAACCCTGAGGCGCTTCAGCATGAGGAAAAACAGACTCGGTGACCAAACTGTAGCGGAGATTATGGTGCTCAAGGTCAAGGCTGTCTTCAAATTGAAAGATTTCGTACGAGTTAGACTCCACACTGGACCGAACCACAGCCAACCCCGGCACTGAATTAGAAAGATGAGACTTGACAAACTCGCGAGAGTTGAGTAACTCGAGCCCTGACTTGCAAACACACTTGCAACTAATAACATCTCGGGCGGAGAGCCTTGAGAGGATATCAATCGTATTTTCTGTCGGTAAATTCACGAAGAATTCTCTCGTCATTTCTCTACCTAAAACAACAGACAGTTGTATTAGAATGTTGATCAAAGAAATCCAACACCATCAATTTCTAACTCCAAATTGATTCTATCTAAGAGTGGTGAATACCAAATAAAAATTGGGGGTAATGAGCAACCCTAATTAGTTAATACCTAATCTTGAAAACGACAAAGCTAACAAAGTTTACTTAATTCTCTCAGTTGGGGAAAGGTAACAGAAATCAGAAATCACACATACAAAAACACTGCTTTGATAAGATGTGGGAGCTTGAATACCTCTTTGTTACTGAAAACGACGGTGAATAATAGTGGCGCTGCACAAATGGTTGATCTGGATTTTAAAGAAAAACAGAAATTGATACTCCCTCCATCACAGATTTGTAGTAACATTTTGCCATAAAAGTCCGTCCCACATTTGGAGTAACATTTAGAATTTACTATATTTGCACATAAAATTTTACTCCATTATTCACTAAAATTACACCCAAATGCCATTATCTACATTAAAATAAATCAAAACAAAAATAACAAACCAAAAAGTCAAAAAGGGACCCACCAACTCACTTAATTTATTACACACTCCATCATCTCACTTCATTTATTACACACTCCATCATCTCACTCCACCAACTCACTTCATTTATTACACACTCCACCAATTCCTTAAAACCCGTGCCATAACTAAATGTTACTACAAATGTGGGACGGAGGGAGTATGATATTCGGAGATAATAAACCGAAATATGGAAATTATAGAAACCTATTTGGCGGCGGAAGGACGGCGAGGGAGGAAAGCGTCGATGGCCGCTGGACTACAGTGGCCACTGGCGACGGAGCGGTTTTATAAAAGAGTGATTTTATAAAACGCAAAACTCTCCCTTTGTTCATGGAAAAATGTAGAGAGACGAGAGAGAAAAAAATATTCCTGCCACTCTGTAATAATGGAGGCAAAAGGGAGAGAGATGAAAAAAGAATAAAGTAACAAAAAGTAAAGTAGGTGTGGAAAAATGTGTTAATTTTTACTAAAAATGGAAATGACTCTATTATTATGAAACGTATCAAAATGACAAAATGACTCAATTAATATGGAAAGGAGAGAGTATAAAAGAGAGAACTACTGTATACTTAAATACTCCGTATTAATTAAATAAAATTAAATACTATTCCCTCTGCCCACAAAAAATAGAGCAATTTGTGTATAGCACGGATTTTAATGTAAAATTGGTAAAGTAGGAGAAAAGGAAAAAAGTAAGAGAAAATGAGAAAAAGTAAGCGAGAAGTAGTGTTAGTGGAATGATATGTAGGGTTATTATTTGTTGAAAACTTTTCATAAATGATTGTGCTCTATTTTTTTTGGACGGCTAAAAATGGTAATTGTGCTATTTTTTTTGTGGACGGAGAGAGTACTATTTCCTTTATTCTATAATAAGAGTCATATTTTGTGATTTTATTTCGTTTTATAATAGATGTCACATTTCACTTTTACTACAAATGGTAGTAAATATATATCACATTCCATTAATTCATTTCACTCGCGTTCTATTACAAAATCAATATAAAAAAGTAGATTTCTATTTAATTTTACATTACAAAGAGTAGAATTACAATTGATTAAATTAATTAAAATATTAATAGATAATATTTTATCTATATTTTTTAAAGTTTTAAAAGTTGATTGATTAAATTAATAGAAATAGATCAAACATAATTATCCTACACAAAAAAGTTTAAAAAATCGATACTAGTACAGTTTTATTTCCACAATAGTTAATGCATTGGGCATTGCTCCATGCCTAGGACTGGGGAATTATACCGAAATACCGGAATACCGGACTTACCGTATCGAAAAAATACCGAAAATACCGTTTTTTCGGTATACCGTAGTTTTCGGTACGGTATGATACCTTACCGATAGAGATCGGTACGGTAACGGTATAAGATTTTTCATACCGCGGTATACCGATTGATATATATATAATATAAATATATATGTTATATTTAAACTAAATTTTAAAAATAAGAATTTTTATTATACAAAAAATAAAAGAATCAAAATTGGGAACCCTATTTTTTGAAGTAGTTGAAAACTAGATTTTTTTTTTATATTATGGATATAATAGATTTTTTCACGGTATCATGGTATAACGGTATGCCGTACCGCAAAACACGGTATAACGGTATATCGGAATGCCATATCGCAGTTCGGTATACCGCAAAAGTACGGTATACCGAAATGCGGTACGGTATACCGATAATACGGTATGGTAACGGTATGGAAAACTGTCATACCGAATTTTCGGTATACCGAACTCCGGTATACCGAAACTTACTGTACGGTATCGGTATGATTTTTGTCATACCGTAACTTTCGATACGGTATACGATATGACACTCCCGGTACGGTATACCGTACCGAACCACCCCTATCCATGCCACTAGTGTCAATACTCAATAGTACCATGAATTTCAATTCTTATTTTTAATCAAGATCACACCATTTCATTTTAATTCATTGGAGATATTCTAAAAACCAAAGAGAAAAATATCCATATTCATACCTTAGCATTTAATATGAAAACCAAAATTAAAAAATAATAATGTAATTTGCTTGATAATTTAGGAGTCAGTAAATTTAAATCTCAGCATTCACACAAATTCATTTTTTTTTTAAATATTACTCCCTCTGGTTGCTATTAAAAGTCTCTATTTTTAACTGACACGAATTTTAAAATATTATTTAACTTTATAATTAAAAATAATTAGAAAAGTTAGAAACGTGAGTCATTATTTTATATATGGATTTTACCTTTTGATGCTACGTTGTTATTTTGTAGTTTTATAATAATATTTGACTTTATAATTGAAAATGATTAGAAAATTAATGAAATGTGAATCTATCATTTTATATATGGATCTTGTAGTAGTGCTAAATTTGGTTATTTTATTAAATGGTGAATAGCTTATTTATACATGGTATTAATATAGGCCCAAAAATTAGGCCCAAGTTCGTAGATGTAGATCTTTTTCCCATAAACTAAAAGGAAAGATTTAAACTTAAGAAAAGATGAAGCAAAGGAGCTATAAAATCTCTCTTTTAGATTTTGCGTTTTTCAAATTTAATTTTTAGGTTTGCTTTTTCAATTTTAGAATTTTAATTTAGCTTTTCTATTAACTCTTGAAATTTTATAAAGGACAAAGGTTAAAATAAAGCCCTAATTATTATGCACATAAATAAACGCTGCTCTGCCGCTTCTACTATGTTGTGTTTGAGTTCTCCATTAATGGGGCGTAATTTCTTCCAAATTCTGCCATCGGAATTAACGTCCAACATCCTCTCACGCCTCCCATTCCGAAGCGTTGCAATCAGCAAATGCGTTTGCAAATCATGGCTCAATCTGCTCAATTCCGACTACTTCGAAATAAAATTCCCGCCCACCCTAGTTACTTTAAAGTGGAAACCATCTCGTTGCAAGATTTTCGAAATCGAAGACAAAGGCGAAGCCGATTTGGAGAGCCACGATCTTCACTATGCTCCGCTCACAGATTTCAAAACCCCTCTCGGAATCACACCAATGGAATGCACAGCTGCTAATGGACTGCTGCTTCTTCACCCACAATATTATACTGATAATCGTGTTTACATATGCAATCCTCTCACTTGTGAATATATCAGGCTCGTCTGTCCAATAAATTACGCCTTACTCGAGGATCCGCTTCCTTTTGATTTTTGTGTGAGCAAAATAAGTGGCAAGTATAAGGTGGTTTATGTGGCTCGGAATAATGAATCCGACTATTTTCAAGTATACACCCTCGGGAAGTGGAGGCGTGTCCAAGCCCCAGTTCCTGACTTGAAATTCTACTCATATGGGCACGCTGAATGTAATGGCAACCTCCATTGGGTAGGAGATGATTTGGTTCAACCCTCCTTTCTGATTTGTGTTTTTGATGTTGAAACTGAATGTTTTAGCTTCTTCTCTCCTCCTCCCGATCTTCCTGGAGATGAAGAGTTGTTGGTTTTTAAGGACTGCCTATGTATTTGTTATCCACAAGACTACGAAATCGTAATCTAGTTAATGAAAGAATACGGAGTTGAGGAATCTTAGACCATAGAGTACAAGTTGAGTTATACTGATTTTGATATCAATGGAAGATGGGTTTATCCTATCAAAGTTTTCAAAGATGGCGACATTTTGATGTTGATGCATAGACGGCAACTCATCTACTACTCCAACGAAACAAGAACTACTCAACAAGTCAATGACGGATCTCCCATACTTTTCTAATTCAATTCCCTACAAATGCAGCCCATTTATTCAACAAATTATTACTATCATACTACCTCTGTCCCTGAAAATTTGATACATATTACCATTTTGGTCCATCCCTGAAAATTTGATACACTTCACTTTTACCATTTTTGGTAGTGGACCCCATATTCCACTAACTCATTCCTACTCAAATTTTATTATAAAACTAATACTTTAAAAGTAGGACCCACATCCCACCAACTTTTTCAACTCACTTTCCATTACATTTCTTAAAATCCGTCTCGGGTCAAAGTGTAGCAAATTTTGGGGGACGGAGGTAGTACAAAACTCTCCCACAAAATGAAGGAAGAATTCTTCACAAATCATCACCATCGACATCCTCTCCCGACTCCCCGGCCCAACCATTCTCCAATGCAAATCCGTTTGCAAGCCATGGCTCGATCTACTCAACACTCAAGAATTCATCAACCATCATCTTTCCAACTCCAGCCCCGGCCTAGCTGTCTTCCATGAACGCATCTCATCACAACAACTCTACGAATTCAAAGACGAGCCTAATATCGAGCACCATGAGCTTCACTACAATCTCCTCATCCCCAACTTCAAACTCCTTCAATCTCCGTCAGCCAACGGCCTCCTACTCTGGCGAAACACCAACATCAGGCCTAATGCCCCTCTCCATATGCAATCCGATCACCCGTGAATACATAGAAATCCATTCACCTCAAGACTTCGACTACACGTTCCCTCAAGTTGTCTCATTTGGGTTCGGAGCCAGCAGAGTAACCAACGAACATAAGTTAGTTAGGGTTTTCCATGATTGCTTATGTGATCAAGACACGAACAGAGTATCACGGATTCCCAAATCCGAGTGCCACGTGTACACCCTTGGAGCCGGATCATGGAGGAGGGTCATCTCCCCTCCCACTCCCTTCGTGTACAACTGTCGTTCTGTTGGGGCATTTCTGAATGGAAATCTTCACTGGCTTGTGCTTGATTTGGATGACAAGCCCATGATATCTTGCTTTGATCTTGAAACAAAGATGTTTCGCGTATTCTCAACTACTCCTCCGCATCAAGGAGGAAGGCTTCTGATAGACGTGTTTGCTTTGGGGGGAAGCCTCTGCGTGTGTGATAACTCAGACGATGATGAGATTATTATCTGG
>NC_062966.1:28173117-28188543 GCF_023119035.1 Salvia hispanica | reverse complement strand
TTAATGAAGGAATATGGAGACGATAAATCGCGGAGAAAAGAATATGTGATTAGAAAAAGTGAGGAGTATAGGGGTGAGCGGTATGAAGTAGTCCGGCCACCCAAAGTCTTCAAAGATGGAGACATATTGATGGCGTGGGGTGAGTTCTCCCTCTTTTACTATTCTAGTAAGACGAGAACTATTTCGCGGATCGAAATGTTTGGCTGTGTTTATTCAGTCCTTCATACCTCGAGCTTTCTCTCTCTCGCGAGTTTTGGAATGGAGAATGTTAGCTACTTCTGACTTCTATATATGTTGTTTCTGATTCTCAAGGTGGTTGAAAATTTTAAATGATTACCAACTTTAAAATAATTAAGAAAATAAATCTTCGAATCCATTTTTGGTCATAAATATACAGCTGAAATATGAAGTTGGTTTTGAAAATCTGACTCCTAAACAAACGAAATCATAGTCGAGCTGGTCCTGTTTTAACAGTTCCATCAAAAACTGTCGGTCACGCCGGATTAGTGAATTTTTGACCTAATTAGTATAAGTATAGTAATGCATATTTAATTAAAATAAAATTAAGAAAAATTAAAGCAAAATATGACTCTCTCTGCTTCTCTCCCATCTCTATCCTCTCCTTCCTTCTTCCCCAAATCGGACTTTCTTCTTCCCTTCTTCTCTCTGGCACTCAGCGCCGTCACGGCTTCGCCACAAGTTGCGTTCCAACCGCCGGGGTCCAGCGGCTACTGCTGCCTTGCCCGGCCCAGCAAATCTACAAATATAAAATGCCATCTTGAGATAATCTACGTTTGAATAAAAATAAGACTAAAGGTGAATTTTGGTTCTAAACATATGACCAAAATAAGAATTTGGTCCAAAACATTCACTTTTTTATAAATAGGTTTGTTATGAAAATATCGACGAAGTAGTCCTTTTTCCGACGGTTCCGTAAAAAAAAAAAACGGTCAACGCTAATTGCACAATGGCATTACCGTTAGTTTTTTTACTGAACCATAAAAAAAAACTACTCCTGCAAGGATTTCATTTGTTAGGACCTGTTTTTCAAAAAGTGAATGTTTGGGACGAAATTCGTAATTTGATAGTATATTTAGGAAAAAAATTGACCTTTACTCATAAAAATAATTTAAGGATAACGGAGATCTCTTTTCCATACATAAAAGGAAAGATTTAAACTAATTAAGGAATGATATAAAGGAAAGATATCAAAGCTACCATAGATTCATAATTAGATTTATTAAAGCCCTAATTCTTATTCAAGCTGCTCTGCCTCTTCTACGTGTGTATGAGTTCTCCACTAATGGGGCGTGATTTCTTCCAAATTCTGCCATCAGAATTAACGTCCAACATTCTCTCAAGCCTCCCATTCCGAAACGTTACCATCAGCAAGTGCGTTTGCAAATCATGGCTCAATCTGCTTGGTTCCAACTATTTCCAAAAAAATACCCCACTCGCCCTAGTTTGCTTGAAGGGGAACGCATCTCGTTGCACAGTTTTCGAACTTGAAGATGAAGCCGATTTGGAGAGTCACGATCTTCACTATGTTCCGCTAACGAATTTCCATACCCCTCACGGATGCGAACCAATGGGATGTACCGCTGCTAATGGATTGCTTCTTCTATACACAGAAAGAAGGGATGTTGAAAATCCGGTTTACATATGCAATCCTCTCACTCGTGAATATATCATGCTCTGCCGACCTAAGAATTACGCCTTAGATGAAACTGTGTTTTGTTTTGATTTTTGTGTGAGCAAAATAGGTGGGCAGTATAAGGTGGTCTGTATCACTCAGGCTGGTGGATCCCACTATTGTCAAGTATACACCCTTGGAACAGGAATATGGAGGCGCGTTGAAACCGGCGTTGCTTCTGGTTTCACATTCTTATATCTTGTTCAACATGCTGCATGTAATGGCAACCTCCATTGGTCGGTAGATCTTTTGGATAGACCCTGCATTCGGATCTGTGGTTTTGATGTTGAAACAGAATGTTTTAGCATCTTCTCTCCTCCTTCAGCTCTAGTTCTTCTTGAAGATAGAGTTGATGATTTATATTTGGTGCTTACTGTTGTTAGAGACTGCTTGTGTTTTTGTTACACAGAGGACTATGAAATTATCATCTGGCTGATGAAAGATTACAGAGTTGAGGAATCTTGGTGCATAGAGTACAAGTTGAGTACTATTGGTTTTGATATCGATGGTGGTTGGGTTAACAATTTTGTTTGTCCTATAAAAGTTTTCAAAGATGGCGATGTTTTGATGATCCTGAACATGATGCTAAACGGAGAAGACCTTATCTATTACTCCAACAAGACAAGAACTACTCAGAATGTAGGTATGTTTAATGATGGAGATGAGATTGAGGGGTATTATGTTAACGTTGCCTCGATTTTCACTCCTAGCCTTTTCAAACTAAAGAGTTTCGGATTAGAGAATGTGATCTCGTTCTAAATCATAATGTTAGTCTACGTTTGTGTTTTGGTCGTTATTTGGCCTTATTTACATTATGTCATTATGATCCACTTATTTTCTTATCTTCACTTTCTTCAATTCATAATTTTCTCTCCCACTTACTGTCGTATATAATCTAAAAAAAAATCACCATATCTTTCTTGTTCATGTATTATCGCTTTGTTGCTATTTTTTGTTTAACATTTCTGTATTAGTATAAACTATTCGTTGTTATGGTGTTTGCATTTGTACAACAGTACAAGATGTGTTTTATCATCGTGTGGTGTTCGGATATTACCTTTTGATCCTGTGTTGTTATCTTTTCTGGCTAATATGCAGTACTATCTCTGTCCTTCAAAAATAGAACCGAACTATCTTGTGATTGTGAAAGGACCGATTTTTTACTCGATTTGGCATCTGTGATGTCCACGAGGATAGGATGTTTGCAAGATGCGTTGTTCAAGGGACGTTCAAGTTACAAAATGTAATACGTTTGGAATACAATTTAGCTTAGTTCAAAAGATGATGAAAAGAAATTAAGTTTGTTAGACATTCACCTCCAACAAATAAGTTGGAAGTATGACTATAGTGTAAATGATGAACCGTTATTGACTCATTAACTTGTCATCAATTTGTAGTCTGGTTGTTGGCGAGTTAAGAAATTTCTACTACTTATTGTAAATGATGAACCATATAGTGTTTACGGACACTATATGAGTTCTCCACTAATGGGGCGTGATTTCTTCCAAATTCTGCCATCAAAATTAACGTCCAACATCCTCTCACGCCTCCCATTCCGAAGCGCTGCAATCAGCAAATGCGTTTGCAAATCATGGCTCAGTCTGCTCGATTCCGACTATTTCGAAATAAAAACCCCACCCGCCCTTGTTTGCTTGAATAGTCTGATGAAGCCATCTCGTTGCGCGATTTTTGAAATCGAAGACAAAGACGAAGCATGTTGGGAGAGCCACGATCTTCACTACGTTCCGCTCACAGATTTCGATATCCCTTTCGGAATCAGTGCAATGAAATGTACCGCTGCTAATGGATTGCTTCTTCTATACTCACACATCCGCCGTGATCCTGAAATCATGTTTACATATGCAATCCTCTCACTCGTGAATATATCGAGCTCTTCCCTCCTAAGAAATTCATCTCAAGCATATTCTTTGATATGCATTTTGGTTTTGATGTGAGCGAAGTAAGTGGGCAATATAAGGTCCTCTCTTTGGGTTGGATCTTCGAATCCATGTCTGTTGATGTATACACCCTCGGAACAGGAACATGGAGGCACGTTGAAACCGAGGCTGCTTCTGGTTTAAAATTCCGGTTGGATGGACACGCTGTATGTAATGGCAACATCCATTGGAGAGTAGAAAACTGGTTTCATCCCTTCTATCTTATTTGTGGTTTTGATATTGAAGCAAAATGTTTTAGCATTTTTTTCTCCTCCTCGAACTCTTCTTGTCGGTGGAGTTGAGGTGTTGAATTTGGAGTTGACTGTTTTTAGGGAGTGCTTGTGTATATGTTACACACGGGACTACGAAATCAATATCTGGTTGATGAAAGAATATCGAGTTGAGGAATCTTGGACATTAGAGTACAAGTTGAGTAATAATGAATTATACATCAATTTATATTGCATTTATCCTATCAAAGTTTTCAAAGATGGCGACATTTTGATGTGGTTGAGCATAGATCAGTTTATCTTCTACTCTAACAAAACAAAAACTATTCAACGAGTAGGTATGTTTAATGATCCAAATGCAAGGTATTTCTTTAATGCCATGATTTTCACTCCTAACCTTTTCTCACTAAAGAGTTTTGAATTCGAGAATGTGATCTCATTCTAAATCATAATGTTAGTCTACATTTATGTTTTGTCATTATTTGGATTCTATATTGTGTGGTTTTCTGGCTTGGCCTTATTGTGTCGGCCGACCTGTACATACTCATTATTTACATTATACTTTCTCCCTATCCTAACAATCATGAACTTTTGAAATAACAAGGGTTTTAATGCGAAATTAAGAAATTATGGGCATTCATAATAGCAGTCCTTAGGGTTTTCGTCGGGTCAAGCATCGAGCGGAAGTGGCATCAAGTAGCACTGATGGTGCTGGAACTGATGGCAGTGGTGGTGTGTTTATAGCTTTGTTGTCGTTGCTGTTGGGGTTTACAGATACATGTATAGAATTGATAGCATGATTGAAATACATGAACATATCATACATACATAAATTTGATATAATAACATATGCAATTAATTCATATAATCACATGATTAATCAATATATGTATTTACACGTAAAGCGTACTGGAACTGGATTCAATCACCACTTCATGATCTTTGATCTTGATCTCGGCCACAATCTTCAGATCTCGACCACGGATTCTTGAGTGGGAGGGGGGAAATAATTCTTGATATTCGTGTTTATTAGATTTTAGAATCAATTATGCTAATAAAATTGATTATGAAACTTTTTTGCTAAACATATGGAAATTTGTAAATTTATATGTCAAAAAATTGAAAATTTATTTTCAATGATGGTAATAATATTTCACAATTTTAAAACTCACACATACTATATCATTAATTTTCAATTATATTTTATGGCTCACAATTCCAAACACTAGATCATCCTCGCTGAATTCAATTAACAACAAAGGGTATCATTGTACCCCCAAAATATGGAAGTAGCCTAGTGGTATAAGCATCATCCTTCCACAACATTAACCTGGGATAAAGTCCTCCTAAGCGCATTTTTTGGCTATTTCTCATTTCTGTCTATTTATACTTAGGGTGTGTTCACTTTGGCAGAATTGGGTAATTTTTGGCCCAACTGGGAAAATTATGATTGTCCACCTTCCACTAATTAATTGGAGGAAGCCTTAGAACTGGGGAGAGGCCGCCCTGTTCATACGAAATGGGAAGAATTGAAATCTTGGACAATAAGTAAAATTTGTTTTTGCATTGGTTTCTTCACCAAGAATTGGAGTTGATTTTCCACATTTACCCAAACTTTCCACCTCATTACTCTTTCGGAATGGGAAGAATTGAAATCTTGGACAATAAGTAAAAATTTTAAACCTTCTATAAACTAAAATAAATTCTTTATTATGTAAATATTTAAGAATACCCAATTTAACAGTGAAATTTTTTTCAAGTAATAACACTAAAGATAATTATTTTTTATTTCATGAAATGACTTAATAGAAAATTCGAGGTAACAGAAGAAAAAAATTGATTGGATTTTAGATTTTCAAGTCAATATAATTATTTATTGCACCCTCAATATAAAATTTCTGGATCTACCACTGATCAACCCTCCAAATTATATACTCTTCCTTTTTCAAACAATGGTTTCCTTTGTCATTTTGATTTGTCACATAAAATCATGCAACTTCCACTTTTGCCAAGTTTTTTCTTATGAGATGGCCGGACTCATTTTCCACTAATAATATTTTAATATCATTTTTTATATCTCATACTGTACTAATTTTGTATTAAAAGTTATGGGTCCCATAGTCCCAAATTGGTCTAAACTCGTTACTTAATTCAAATTTTAAATTTGAGGTTTAAATACTCCATCCGTCCACAAAAAATAGAACACATTTGTCATTTTTGGTTGTCCACAAAAAATAGAGCACATTATAAAAAGAAAGTTTTCAACAACTTCTTTTACTTTTTTCCCTTCTCTCTTACTAATAATATATAGACCTCACATTTAACTAACACTACTTCTCTCTTACTTTTTTTTCCCTTCTCTCTTACTTTATCAATTCCACATTAAAACCTCTGTCATTCACAATGTGTCCAATTTTTTGTGGACGGAGGGAGTATATTATTTTGTATTTATAATTTATACTAAAATTTAGTGTGCATATAGTATAATAGATTATAAGTGAAAATACCTATTGAATGTTTTTAAAATTATTAAGAATTACACATATTTATAGTACTATATCTTTAGATAACACTCCCTCCGTCCAGCAATAGAAGTCCCGTTTTTCCGTTTTGGGACGTCCGGGAATAGAAGTCCCGGTTCTACTTACCATATTTGGACAATTTAATTACCCTCCCCCTTCTCACTAATTTACACAATTGCCATAAAAAAACACCCCCCACCCAACTTTAATTTCACTCTCTCACCCTCATTCTCTCTCACTCTCGTCTCACTATCCCAAGCGCCGCCCTCCTCCTCCTCCTCCTCCCAATCGCCGCCACCGCCTCCTCCTCCTAATCGTTGCCTCCGCCTACTCCTCCTCCTCCCAATCGCCGCCGCCGCCGCCTCTTCCTCCTCCCAATCGCCACCGCCGCCTACTCCTCCTCCTCCTCCTCCCAAACGCCGCCTCCTCCTCTTCCCCAGTACACTCTGAAACCCTAACCCCCTTCTATGGGTTAAGATTCAGATTTCGGATGGAAAATTCCAGATCTGAAAGCTATGCCATGGATGGTGGTTGATTTGAAATTTTGGTTCAGATTTGGAGCAGATTTTCACTTATTTTGCTAGTAATGGAAGACATTTTGTTTAAGTTGAGGGTTTTTTTAAATTCAGTTTTTAATATATGTCCATGAATATATTGACAGCTTGAAATTAAAATTTTCATTATGTGTTGGGTTCATTGAAATGGTATGCAATGCAGAAAAAAAAAATTGGCAGCTTCTTTTTCAATCTTGAATGCAAGATGAAGCAAAAATGTTTAACACAATTGAGTTGGGTTCCAAATTCCACTATCACACACCATTTATTACACACTTCAAAACTTTCTTAAAACCCGTGCCTTGGAGAAATGAGACTACTATTGCTGGACGGAGGGAGTATCTTGTAAATGATTTTTATATAATAATAATAATAATGAAACAAATTATAGCAATTATTAATATCATTATTTTCAAATATAATATATTTATATCTAAAATCTATAAATATGGCAAGTAATAATTTTTCAAAGTGCGTTTGCAAAACCATGGCATTGGTCTACCTCTATCAATTTTTGTTTAGTCTTTTTTCAAAAGAGGACCAATAATTGTTATCAATCTTCTCCTATGATGATTTAAACATCGGACCTATTGATTAAAGGAGAAACATATTAGTACTAATTCGTGCTTCATCGTTACCTACCATTATCAAAGATAGTGACATTCTGATATTGCTGGAAAAATATCAGCTCGTCTACTACTCCAACAAGACAAAAACTATTCAATATGTTGGAATGTTTAAGGATGCATCTGCAAAGAACTCTGTTACAAACCTGATTTTCACTCCTAGCCCTATCTCTCTCAAGAATTTCGGATTCGGAAATGTGATCTTATTTTAGTGCTTAATTTTAGTCTGGATTTGTGTAGGTGTGTAGATTTGAGGTTCTATGATTTCTCTCTCTTGTAGTGTTCGCGTTTTGCCTTATCAAAGATCTAAGGAATGATTTAAAAAGCAATGATGTGAAGAAAATATATCAAGCTACAAAATCGCATTTATATGTTGCGTTTTTCCTGTTTAATTTTTAGGTTTCGCGTTATCAATTTTAGATTATTTTTCTCCTTTATATTTTTGCAATTTTAAAAATGCCAAACAGTCTCTTTATTAAAGCCCTAATTCTTATCTATACAATATATAAGGGGAGTTTTTGGGTATTTAGGAAAATATTCTTTTAAATAGATATTATTATTTAAAGAAAATTATTTTTTCTTTTCACTGAATTTTAGTAGTAAATATTAATCTGCTATTGATACGTTACTTGGGGGTTAAATTAGTGGGTAATTATTTGAAGTTAGTGGGGAGTTATTTAAAGTTAAACTCCCCTTTTATGTATGAGACCCGTTTTTTTGCCTCAATTTCCAGATTGATTGGCACCTCTCTCACTCCCTGTGAAGTAATTGTAAACATATGGGGTGAATATTGTGCATTCAAACGCACATTAGTGTTGGATGTTATTTTTGTTCATGCTACTACATTCTCTAAGGGTTTTGCTTTCGTGAATTATGCAACAATACAAGATGTTGAATTAGGGATGAAAAGCATGGATGGCCAGGTGAATAAAAATTCTTTCAATCAATTATTTCTGGTTGTTTGAATTTTGACTCTTTCTTTCCATCGAACCAACATTTGAATGTCAATAATCTCTTCATTCTATTATGTTAGTATTGATTTTAAATTTTAATTCTTATAATTTTCATTTTCATTTGGATTTGATTGGTTCCAATGAGAAAAAAAAATTGACTCTTTATTAAAAAAATTCTCTCTTCAGAATTGGATGCTACTGAGATCACCAAAAGAAGCAGAGTGAGTTTTCCAAATCCCACACAACTACCAAATCAGTCCGTATCACCGCTGTACTCCGGCGGTGACGCCGCCACATATTGGCCGCTGTTCTGGGCCGGCTCTGACCAGCACCAAATGCTGCAGCATCCCGACAATGGTACGGACGACTTTAAAGATGACATACGAGTTATTTTACCTATTAGTTCTGTTGAAGTGTGAAGAATTGAAGGTTTTAGTTTATAATGATGAGATTGATTTTAATTTTAAAGTTAATGAGTATATAAAGAAGTTTTAAAAATGATGAGTAATTGTCCATTGTGTTTAATTCTTTACTGTGATAAAATTTTATCTTCCTATTCCATGATTTAATGTTTATACATATGTTATGTGATTTGTTTAAAATTTATTATGCTTCAATGTTGATTTTGTATAGATTTTTTATTCTCATATAACTAAAATTGTTACTCATATTGTTCATTGTTTATATTGATTCTAGTTTTATTTAATTAATTTAAAATTAAAATTAATGTATTAAAAATATATTAATCTATGCATAGCACAGGCGTGATACTAGTTCACATAAATTAACGTTGCTCTGCCGCTTCTTCTACGTGTGTTTGAGTTCTCTATTAATGGGGCGTGATTTCTTTCAAACTCAGCCATAGCCATCAGAATTAACGTCCAACATCCTCTCCCGACTCCCTCTCCGAAGCGTTGCAATAAGCAAATGCATTTGCAAATCATGGCTCAATCTGCTCGATTCCGATGATTTCGAACCAAAAAACCCTACCCACTCTAGTTTGCTTGAGGACAGCGGAGACGAACCCAACTCGGTGCATGATTTTCAAACTTGAAGACAAAGACGAAGCCGATTTGGAGAGCCACGATCTTCACTACGTTCCGCTCACAGATTTCGATACCCCTCACGGAAGCAGGCCAATGGGATGTACCGCTGCTAATGGATTGCTTCTTCTATACCCAAGACCACGTGATTATGAAACTCCACGTTTAAAAGAACTCTTTTGTCATTTTGGTTTTTCCATTTCTAGAACCATTTACTTTATTCCACTTTTAGTATATGGATAGCACGTCCCACTAACTTTTTACACTCATAATCCAATATAAAACTAATACTTTAAATGAGTTCCACATTCCACTCACTTTCTTCACGTCCCACCAACTTTTTACACTCACAATCCAATATAAAACTAATACTTTAAATGGGTTCCACATTCCACTTACTTTCTTCCTTTACTTTTCTTCACAAAGTTAAACAATTTCTTAAAATCCGTGCCGAGTCAAAATGGCTCTTTAATTGGTGGACGGAGGGAGTATTTTTTTTTATCTAAATCCGAATATGTGATCCAATCTATAAAAGGGGTGTTAGAAATAATGGGATGAAACTTCCCAAGCCGTTTATAGGCGGTACTCTAACAATTACAATCGAAAGGAAAATAACAACTATAACTGGAATGGAAATTACAACTGAAATAAAACAAACCAACAATAAGTCGAGTCGAGGGAATCCCTCTTTCCGCAAGACAAATTACGCCCCGGCTAGTGCTCACGGAATGGCGTATTGCCCCCAAAGATAAAACGACTTCCTCCTAGTGTGTAGAAGCACCTCAAACCCGCTAGGCACCGGCGAACTTGATGGAGTTCCGAGAATCGAGCTATGCAATGCTCCTATGATGCACACTATGATATAGAGCTTGAGAGAAGATGTGATGCTTTTTTGTTTTACTTTTTTCCATCTACAAATCCATGCCTTATATAGGCTAGAGATGGAGACATGAAAGATCATGACATTAAGACACTACATAAAGAAATTGGGGGTTACACAAGGTGAAAGGCCAAAGGACTTAGCCATATGAAAGGCCAAAAGACTTGGAGGCTTTTCAAATATTACACGTTTTCAACAATCTCCCACATTGGTTAGAGCACTGATAGCTCAAACCAACACAAGACGTGTTTGCATGCATGTAGACTCTTTGCTCAATTCTCGAGAAACAATATTGCATTTGGAATAGTAGCTTGGGGCTTTGAACTTTCTATAGTCAACACTATCGGGCATACCGACGGCCTGGTGGACGTGATGCCTTGAACCATTCCTCTTTGGCGTATACCGAGACAATAATATTGACACAATACATTTTACAAACTCATCAGTTCTCACGTTTGTGTCCTTTACTGGCCTTAGAACACCACTTTAGATTCATAAGTGGTTCCCATGTTGAAGCGGCCCACACTTCTTCACTTACATAGGTGATTCTTTTCCAGGTATCAATACCCACCTCCTCGAGGTTTCTAAGAATCATTAAAGTCATAGCTTAGCCTCTTACCACATGTAGGTTACAACACTCAATACTTTCTAAAGAATGGGTGAAGATTAAAAATCTTCCGAGTGTTACAACTAGAATCATATAGTTTCGTTTTCCCATTGAACCAAGCCCATGGGATCTCCAATCGTATGGTTGGGTTACCACTATAATCATCTTTTAAGATGTGGTTTTCAGTCTCATTCCTTTTAGCAATTTATGCATTTGATCACGGTTTAAACTTTTCGTTAACGGATCCACTAAGTTATCCAGTGACCTTACATAGTCAACTGCGATAACACCACTTGTGATCAATTGTCTTACGGTATTATGTCGCCGACGAATATGTAGAGACTTACCATTGTACAAGACACTGCGTGCTCTCCCTATAGCCGCTTGGCTATCACAGTGTATCATTACTGTCGGCACTGGCTTCTTCCAACATGGAATATCTTCTAGAAAGTTTCTAAGCCACTCGGCTTCTTCCCCTGTTTTATCTAAAGCGATAAACTCAGATTCCATGGTGGATCGAGCTATACACGTCTGTTTCGTTGACTTCCACGAAACAGCTGCACCCCCCCCCCACAGTGAACACATATCCACTCGTCGAAAACGAGTCTTTTGAATCAGAGATCCAATTGCATCACAGTACCCTTCAAGTACTTTCGGATAGTTCCACGAAACAGCTGCACCCCCCACAGTGAACACATATCCACTCGTCGAAAACGAGTCTTTTGAATCAGAGATCCAATTGCATCACAGTACCCTTCAAGTACTTGGGGATAGTTTGTGTACTGCAGCTCAAAGTTAAGAGTATACTTCAATTATATCAAAACCCTACGCAGAGCTTTCCAATGTTCCTTGCTTGGGTTGCTCGTAAATCGGCTCAGCTTATTCACCGTACACGCAAAATCTGGTCGGGTGCAGTTTGTGATAAACATCAAGCTCCCTATGATCTTTGCATATTCTTCTTTAGCTCCCTAAGATCGGCTCAGCTTATTCACCCTAAAGCTCACCCATGTGCTTACTCAAATGCACGTAGCTGGCTCACAATCAAATGAGTGAAACTTTTTAAGCACTTTCTCAATATAATGAGATTGTGTCAGTGAAATTCCCTCATGATTCCTTTTAATCTTGATTCCGAGAATCACATCAGCTAGACCCATATCTTTCATGTCGAAATTTCTCTTCAACATATTTTTGGTCTCGTTGATAATGACACTATTGCTGCCCATAATCAACATATCATCCACATAAAGACACACACTAACGAACCCATTTTGTGTTCTTAATGTATACACACTTATTACACTCGTTGATTGTGAATCCATTTGACAAAATCACATCGTCAAACTTCAAGTGTCATTGCAAAGGCGCTTGTTTTAATCCATATAGAGACCTCACTAGCTTGCATTTCCTTCAGGTTGCTCCATATAAAATTCTTCCTCCAATTCACCATTTAGAAATGCAGTTTTCACATCCATTTGGTGAATTTCAAGATTGTGCAAAGCAGCAATCGCAAGAAGCACCCGAATAGAAGTGATTCTCGTAACGGGTGAATACGTGTCGAAGAAGTCATATCCTTCTTGCTGCTTAAAGCCTTTCACAACTAGGCGAGCCTTGTACTTTTCAAAAGTACCATCAATTTTATATTTCCTTCTCAGGATCCACTTGCACCCTAAGGTCTTACAACCTTCTGGCAAGTCTACTAATTATTTCTCATAATTGATTCAATTTCACTATTGGTCGCTTTTTGCCAACGACTTTGGTTCGTCATCCAACATAAAAGTTATGAAGTCGGGACCAAATGTCTTAGCAAATTTAACTCTTTTATCACGTCTTGGTTCTACATCCTCAGGACTTGACCTCGTCCTTTTTGGAGAATTAGAACTAGTGGATTCATCCATCATTCTTTCACTAGAACGATCCTCCTGCTTCTTGCAAGGGTACACATTCTCAAAGAATATAGCATGTCTTGACTCAATTGATATTCCTTCAGCCAGGCCAGGCACAACTGCCCTATGGACTAGGAAACGATATGCACTACTATTAAGTGCATGGCCAATAAAGATACAATCGACTGTTTTAGGGCCTATTGCAACTTTTTTCGCAGGTGGCACTTCTACCTTCGCTAAGCACCCCCACACTTTGAGGTATGAATACGAAGGTTTCTTGCCTTTCCACAACTCATAGGGAGTTACATCCCTATTTTTTAGTGGAATCTTGTTCAAGATATAATTCGCCGTTAACACAGCCTCCCCCCACATGTTCTACGCGTGACGACGCTTTGCCTCGTTCTATGACTCCGCTTTCCAAATTTGATTAGGATTTCCAAATCCTTGGATTCAATTTTGGAAATAATTCAAAATAAATATGGAAATAAGATCTGAATATATCTTTTGTGGATTTTATATATTATATAAGATTTGATTTTATATTAAATCATGGATTAATTATAGATTTTATCCTTATTTTATGGATTTGTAAGGATTTAATTCCTAGATGAATCCTAGTTAAATTTGGATAATGACAATATAATTTTTATTTATATCCTGTGGATTAACGTGGATTCATCCCTAGACAAATCCTAGATGGAATTAGATAATGATAATATTATTTAATTCTTATCCTATGAGTTTATATGAATTTATTCATAGATAAATTCTAGATGGATTTGAATAGTGATAATATAAAATTTTATTCTTATCTTATAGATTTATATGGATTTTTTCCTAGATAAATCTTGGATAGATTTGAATAATCATAATATAATATTATCTTATTCTATGGATTTATATGGATTTATTCCAAGATAAATTCCTAGATGAATTAGGATAAACATTTATATTAATTTATTTTATCCTATGGATTTGAATAGATTTAATTATATTAAGACAAATCTTAGATGGAGTAAAATAAGTATTAATCCAAGTTATCCTTATCTTTTGGATTAGGATAAAGATGATATATAAGAAAATCCTTATTTAATTGGTTTTATATAAATTTATTTATCTAAGAAATCCTAAGTAATGTTTGATATATTCTGGATGTCTATTCTAAATAGAATTGAGATTTGTATAAATCCTGGTTGATAGGATTTTATTTTCATCTTATGGATTATGATGGAATTGTTTCTATCTAGTGATATCCTAGTACGATTTAAATATTGATAATCCCAGATCAACGTTATCTTGAATTGTAGGATTTGATTTTATCGAAATAAAATCTAGAATAATCCTAAATGGATTTTAATAGTTAACACTATCTTGATAAATCCTAAATGAATTTGGATAACCATTATCCACGATAAAACTTAATTATTTAATTGATTCTCCTTTGACTAGATTAGATAATTTTCGATAATTATCCGGTGTGTTTAAATGCCATGCATTAAATGGATTTATCTGTTTATTTGGTGTTTATCTATTTTAAGTGGATTATCTGCTTTATCTGCTTATGTGATAATTATGCAAAAACCATATAAAAATATCTAAGTGATGATTACAACAAGTGCGTTGTATACGGTCTCCATCGGTTGGTTTGCAAATTTGTGAAGCTAGTTTCTAATATTATCGCCACCCATGTTGTGGGGACAATAATCCTAAGAAATAGCAAGTTCATAAGGGCAGACTTCTCAAATATAAATAGTATGAACTAGAAAGTAGTTTCTAATATTATCGCCACCCATGCTGTGGGGACAATAATCCTAAGAAATTACAAGTTTCAGAAGTTCAAACAGAATTTATGAGATAGCTTGGTTTTGTTATCAGCACATGAGCATTGTTATGGGAGTGTGTTGTAGAAACAAGATTCTGTAATGCTAAATTTGATGGTCGTGCTTAGGCAACATTTGGCGGCCATGCCGTGCTTTAGCGGTCTCTGGACTATTCGTCACAGTAAAAATGCTAAAATTTTAATGCGTATTGTTTTACCTCTGCTTGAGGGTACAAAATTTTAATTTTACAATTGCAAGATACATAATTGTTTTGTGGTTATTTGCGATTATGTATTGAGCATGAGTATGTGATAATAAGTTTATTTGCCAAATCTTCATTATGTCATTTAATATTTGTCAGCGATCCTTAAAGAAAGTAAACTCGAATGCCTAAATTATGTAGACCGGAAACGAAAATGGATAAGATTCTCATCGCTGAAAGCTTGGAGTTTATACTCAATGATTCATGTCCTCCATTTCCTCGACATAATTCCACGAAGAATGTTCGAGAATGCATTATGCATGTACTTGACAAGCTCTTTAAGGAATAAGGTCAAGCTATTTTCCTTTTAAGTAGCTCGACAAGTCTTGGTTAATGACGATGAAAGATGGATATAAATAGAATCTGTCAAGATGATTCGATTGGAATATCCTAGAGTGACAGAATGTTTTGAGGAT
>NC_062966.1:28115150-28173017 GCF_023119035.1 Salvia hispanica | reverse complement strand
TCTTTATGCTATCTAACTGAAAGACTAGGTCTTGATAAAATACTATTTCTTAATCTACATACGTTAGCATTGAGCATACGATATTGATTATGCACTACTTTGACTTATCAAATGGTGCGGATTTTTCGCAACCCAATAATCCCGATATATTGGGTAGTGGTGATTAATATCTAGCGGTGCTAGAAAATCTAATCCATGGTTGAATCGCGCACGAGGTGAGTCTCGTTTGATAATGTCCTCAAGAGGAACTCGAACAAAGTTTTATTATTCGGGAAACTGGCCAGTTGGAGTTTTACTACTCTATGAATAATAAATAAGTGTTTCTTACTAAGACCACTCTTGGAATTAATAAGATGTTAATTAATTAAGTTCATAGCAGACATTAATTAATTAATGGAAATTTATATCTTAAGCGCGGGAAATAAATAATAAACAAAACGGAAGCCCGGATTACTTATAATTTCGGATTTGGATGGGGAGTGCAATATTACTTCTGTAGTGGCTGCTCGTAATATTCCAATATAAGCTTGTATTAAATTGTGGGTTCAATTTAATTAGTAAAAAGCTAATTGGTGGAGCCCATATCCAAAACCTTCCATATATCCCTAACTGGACCCAATATGAACTTAATATAAATAGGAGAATAAATGAGACAGAAAGATTATTATTATCATAATATAATTTTCATTCCTTTTCTCTAAATGAGGACGAAATTATTTATTTGATTTTCTCCTCCGTGAGAATTTCACCTCCTCCTCCGTGAGGAATTTCTGTCTTCTTTATTCGAGTCCTAGTGTTTCGATAAGATCAGCCCACACTGATGTCGGAATACAGTTCGGGAACCAGTTAGAAGATTCGTGGTCTAGTATTGAAGATTATCGTGGAGAAGGCGCGAGTAATCGTCGATTCTTTGGAGAATCAAAATCGGTAACCCTAAACCGTAGAAATCATGTTTAGGAGTTATATTTTCTAAGCATGAATTATTTGCGTTCTAGCATGCAATTATCTGTTTAACATGTGAATTGATTAATCGCATAATCGGTCAAATAGATCCATGTCTGATTTATTTGTTTTGTACAAGTCTTCCGCTGTGCAAGAGGCTCCTAACCCCAGCAGAGTCCTATAATGTGGAGCAAGGACAATCGTTAGCAACAAAATGCGAAGAAGTATTCTGTGATATGTTAAGCCATACCCCCGATTAAGCGGTCCAATAAGGAAATGACGATAGAGTTTTGTGTTAATCCTAGACATGAGATCTAAATCATCATGGAAAGTCATGTTACATTATCTTACCACGAATCGCTCAGTCGAACCAAGAGGTATGGAGCCAATAATATTTGGAGAAAGAAGCCAACACCTCCGCTGCACTATTCCAACATTCAAAGATATACATAAGTAAAACCAAATCCGCACTAAGTCATGACAAAATGGATCACGACCAGCAAAAAGTATCCTAAAGACTACGAAAAGTAGACTACCCCATCTAAGCGGGAGTTTATGAGGTCAAACCTGCGATGCAAGTATTAGAGAACTTAGTATGTGACAATGAAACCTAAAATATAGAATGACTTCACCAGTCATAGAAAATAAATTAATCAATGAATGGCTTGAATCAGCCCCAGTATTGAAGGCACCATACAGAATGATGCCTAACGAGTTAGAAGAACTAAAGATACAGTTACAAGAACTACTAGACCTGGGTTTCATTTGACCCAGTGTGTCACCATGGGGCGCACCAGTACTCTTCGTGAAGAAGAAAGACGGAACAGTAAGAATGTGTATCGACTACTTAGAGTTGAATAAGTTGACGCTCAAGAACAAGTACCTCTACCGAGGAATGACGACCTATTTGACCAACTTAGAGGAGCCAGTGTATTCTCAAAAATGGACTTAAGATCTGGTTATCACCAACTGAAGGTCCGACAAGCTGATGTACCCAAGACTGTATTCTGCACCAGATATGGCCATTACGAGTTCACTGTAATGCCTTTTGGGCTAAAAAATGTCCCAACTATGTTCATGGACCTAATGAACCGTGGGTTCCACCCTTATTTGGAAAAGTTCTTCCTTGTTTTCATAGATGATGTGCTCATCTACTCGAAGAACGAGAAGGAACACAAGGAAAATCTGAGGACCACTTTGGAGACGTTAAGAGCCGAAAAGCTTTATGTTAAGTCTAGCAAATGTGAGTTCTGGCTTGACGAAGTGAACTTCCTTGGACACATAGTGACGACAGAAGGGATCCGAGTGGACCCTGCAAAGGTGGAAGCAGTACAACTTTGGCAGTCACCAACGACACCTAATGAAATTCAGAGTTTCTTAGGTTTGGCTGGATACTACCGAAGGTTTATTGAGGAATTTTGTAAAATAGCAAGACCAATTGGACACCGGAATGTGAAGCAAGCTTTCAGCTGTTAAAAGAAAAGTTGACCACCGCACCAGTCCTAGCCGTGCCAGAACCGGGAACATGTTATGTGGTGTATACAGATGCATCAAAGGTCGGACTCGGATGCTTGCTGATGCAGAATGGCAAGGTGATTGCATATGCATCACGCCAGTTGAGGTCGCACGAGTTGAACTACCCAACGCACGACTTGGAATTGGCAGCAGTGGTACATGCCTCGAAGATTTGGAGACATCACCTCTACGGAGTTTGATGTGATATCTTCACGGACCACAAGAGCCTCAAGTACTTCTTCGAGCAGAAAGATTTGAACATGCGGCAACGCAAATGGCTCGAATTAGTAAAGGATTAAGATTGTGGTATAAAGTACCATCTAGGCAAGGCGAATGTAGTGACAGATGCCTTGAGCAGAAAAGCCGCGCCCCAATTGGCCACTTTCCTCACATAGAATGAGGAGCTCATACGTGAGTTTTCTAAGTTGCGATTGGAAGTAGTAAGAGCATCGGAGACGGTGGAAAGTAAGATCGCCACCTTGGTGATCGAACTAGACCTAAGGGCCAGAATCGTTGAGGCTCAAAGGAGTGATGAAGCATTGGAAAAAAAAATCCGTCTTAAAGTGGGGACGGGGAAAGAGGTGAGTTACCGCGAAGAGGCAGATAACGCCCTCACTTTTGAGGGAAGATTGTGTGTGCCCAATGACATGAGGCACTCAGAAATGAAATCATAAGTGAAGCACATGAAACACCATATGCTGCCCACCCTGGAGGCACAAAAATGTACCAAGATATGAAGAAACAATTCTGGTGGGATGGCATGAAGATGAGCATAGCGCCATTGGTAGAAAGATGTCTAGCATGTCAACAAGTGAAGGCTCTATATCAACGAACCTATGGGAAGTTGCAACCCCTAAAGATTCCCGAGTGGAAATGGGAGTACATTGCGATGGATTTCGTGACAGGATTTCTAAAGTCGCAATGAAGAAACACTGCTATTTGGGTGATTATAGATCGCCTCACCAAAAGTGCTCACTTTATAACAGTTCGTATCACTTATGGATCGGACAAGTTGGCTCAAATCTATGTACAAGAGATCATACGCCTACATGGAGTACCAGTGATGTTCACTCCAGCCCGTGGTTCAAAATTCACTTATAGATTTTGGATAAGCCTGCAGCGATGGCTAGGCACTCGATTGGATTTCAGTACCGCTTTCCATCCACAGACTGGTGGGCAGTCTGAAAGGACGATCCAGACCTTGGATGATATCTTAAGACCTGTAGTGCTCAACCGTGGTGGAAGCTGGGAGCCAACGTTACCACTCATAGAATTTTCCTACAACAACAGTTATCACACGACCATAAAAATAGCCCGTATGAAGCATTGTACAGAAAGAAATGTAGATCACCACTTTATTGGGATGAAGTCGGTGAGATAAATATTCTTGGACCGGATTCTGTGGAGGAGATGATAAAGATTGTCCGACAGATCCGTGGGAGAACAAAGAAGCTCAAGATAAACAAAAGTCGTATGCAGGTATTCGCAGAACCGACCTACAGTTCAAGACTAGAGATAAAGTTTTTCTGAAGGTATCCCCATCAAAAGGGATAACAAAGTTCGGTGTTAAAGGCAAGCTAAGGCCACGTTTCATTGGACCTTACGAAATTCTAGAAGAAGTTTGTCATGTAGCTTATAGATTGGCGCTACCACCGAGCTTGGCAATGTACACAATGTTTTTCATGTGTCACAATTAAGGAAGTATGAGTTCGACCCCAAACACGTAGTTCACCAAGAAGAAATGGTGTTAGAACCAGATTTAAGTTATGAAGAAAAGCCAGAAGCAATCTTAGACCGGAAGGTAAAAGAGTTGAGAAATAAATCTATTGTAATGATAAAAGTTCTATGGAAGCATCATGGTCACGAGGAAGCTACATGGGAGAAGGAAGACAAGATGAAGGAAAAGTGTCCCCAGTAATTCGAGTGACATAAGCAAATTTCGGGACGAAATTTTGTAAAAGAGGGAAGAATGTAATACCCGCTCTTTTATTTGCTTAAGTTTTAAGAGTTCTACCGAACATTGGAGAAAAAAAAGTCACTCTCTTGTTACGTTGAAATACATGAGAACTCAGTGCTTTGTGAATACTTAAGTGTTGACAGTTTGCAGAGTAAAAATATAATGAGAGTCGAACGAACCAAAACAATTTCGTATATTTATGAAACATAGCAAACGCCAAGAAAGAATACGAAGATCTCATTCCCAAGCGAGAAAGTGTTCGCATACATCTAAAACAATCCATTAACTTACATGGTTAAATACATGTGGATTTATGAGTTTAAGAAAAAGGATTTATGGATGCTATTACAAAATTCACAAGTGTGGGCCAAGAGCTTAAGGAATTATATTGCTGTATAGTTGCATTCTTGGGTTTCCTCTTTAGGCCCAAACCCTTAGCTCCCCCTATGTTCAAAATCAGTCAACTTATGAGCAGCTTATGTTCAAAATCAGTCAACTTATGAGCAGCTTTTCTTCCCATCACCTGTAATATGAAAACAAGAGCAATTAAGTCTTTGGAAGTAGTAAAACAAACGAATGCCCTAAGTAAAAGAAAGGGGCAGCAAAACTTTACAAGTTTGATAGAAAGACAGCATGCCAAAAGAGGCAAAGGCAGCCTGCACTCTCCTCTTCCCTCCACAGTCCACACCTGCAAGATCACACAAGGCCCATAAATGCAAGAGTACTTAAGCTCAGGCAACACACCAAATTGCAGTTAAAGTTGCTGCAGGATCAAAAAAAAGGAGGATTTGCTGCAGGAAAATAACAAAGAAATACAGCAGCTCCAATTAAGACTTCATGAGTACACACTCAGCCTATAAATTGCCCTCCACCCCACCTATGAACACTCTCCTACACATCATAAGAAATTTCCAGGAACATAGCAAGATTTAGAGTAAGAGAGCTTGAGTTCTAGGAGCAGAAATCAAAGACAGTAACTACAATCAAGAGGTAACACTCCTTCCTCCATATGATAGAAACATGAAAGCATGAACACTTGAGAATAAGTAGGCACATCATATTAGGATTTCAAAATCATAAGTAGTTCTCACAAAGGGAAAACTCTAAGGAACAGCATGCTAAGTCCTAAATGAGATCAGTAATCACTTCTTCCTCACCTTTCATGTTTTATCCGTAGAAGTATAAAACTTAAACCACAATCTGCCCAAGCATGCTCATTTTAGAATGAAACTTAAAGCTCCCTCAACATCACAACAGATATACCACTGCAACTTTTGACAGCAGACAGTGAGTTCAAAAGAAAGGTGCTAACTTTACATAATAAGCAAACCCCAATCCAAATAAGTGTACTACTGCCTCCCAACTCACCCCTTAACTTAAGAAAATAAAGGAAACTAAGGAAGAGAGGTTAAGCACTTAGCTACTGCCCGACGAAGCGGCGTGGCTCACGAGCGGTGGCGGCATCAAGCACGCCGGCGGAGGCTGCCGGCGAGGTCTCAGCAGCGCGGCAACGGCGGAAAGGGCAACAGTACTGCACCGCTGTGTAGTAGCCGAGAGAGAAAACGGAGGGAGGCGATGCCTCCTTTTTCCGGGCAGCGCTGAATGCGAGGCAACGGTGAGCCGATGAACGGATGAACGGGCCGGCGTCGACCAGACGCCGTGAACCACCGTCGAAGCAGATGTTGCTCCGGTAGTAGGGAGAAAAGGCGGCGGAGCTGGCCGCGTGACAGCGACGACACCAGCTCGTCGTCGTTCCAGAGCTGACGGTTGACTGTTGCGACGGAAGAAATCGGTGAGAGAGAGAAGAGGTGCCGTTGAGTTTAGATTTGAGAATTATGAATTTGAGAAGAAGAAGTGAATTGGGAGTTGGGGATTTGAAATGGAATTGGGGAGTTTGTGAGTTGAATTTGTGAAGAGAAAGAGGGAGATAGACCGATGGAAGTGAGAAGTATATGTTTTGGGCCTTATCCTATAAATTGTATTTGGGCCTCTTAAATTAAGAGTTTGGGTCAAAGAATTAAATGAATGAGTGGGCTGCATTTATCTTAACCCTTGGGCCACATAAGGATTTAACTAAGTAAGAATATGGCCAAATTAATTGATCAGTCAATGATGATTAGGTGAATTAATTGATCAGTCAATGATGATTAGGTGATGGTTCGCTAAGTAATTTCCGAGACGATAGATTAATTTCCGGATTTATCTAATTTCATGAATAATGAATATATGGAGATTAAGGTGTTTTTGAGTTAAGAGAGGAATTTCTTACCCCTCCCTAATAAATTAAATCTTTCAATTTAATTAATGATCAAGGATCCTAGAACTTTTTCTAGAAAAATAAGAAAAATAATAAAATGAGCACGCGCTTATGATGCATTCACGTCTAAGTTTTTCTTGACTTCTTAAAGTCTAATTAAAGTATTACTTTATTTCTAAAGAGACGTCTTCGCACGTCATTTAAGACCAAGTCAAGGAATTTTCCGAAAAAGACTTAAGCTATCGAGGTGGACATTTCTTTCAAAATGTGAACTTGCATTTTAGCATGATTATGTGAAAATTACGCTATTTATGTTTTTGTCATGCCATTTTATGTTTTATGGATTACCTATCTGTTTGGTTATGCCAATTATGTTTAATCGAATTCGGGTTCCAGTAGGGCCAAATCCTACTCGGACTAGTGTACACATATGGGGATCGTGAGCTAGCTTTTAAGTTGGCCGGTCCAGTGACCGTCGTGGAATGTGGCCACATTCCCGGTTCACATACGTTTCAGATATGGTATTTATGTTATGTGATTGCGCAATTAACTTTACGAACAAAAGAAACTTTGGTGACTCGGGCCTTTTAAGTTAAAACTCCGTGTTCACTCAACTGGCTGACAAAACTTTTACGAAAATTATGTTTCGGCAATGTGCCCACTGAGTATATCAAATACTCAGCCCTGCATGTTTCTTTCCTAATGTGCAGGTTGAACGTGAACGAGGAGGCGAAGGTGTTGGGAAATGATCATTAATAAGTAATTAGGTAGCCCAAGATAGTATGTATTCATACATACTATTTTGTCTTGGACTCTTCCCCTACAGTAGAACTATGTTCTAGGAACGTATGAATTCAGTCTTGATACTCTGACTTTCTTTTGACTATGTACCCATTCGCTTTCGAAACTATTACTATGAGTTGAATTATTTCTCTTATGCCTATTTCATGATTGATGAGATTATTTTAGTCGCGAAATAGGTACGCTCACTAGTACTAGGGAGTTGTGGTCGTGACAGAGTGGTATTAGAGCAACGTTCTTTCGCACTGGACCCAAGAACCTTCTTTCAAACCTTAGTCTAGAATGATAGTACTAGACTAGAATATGACTAAAATAGAAAGCTTAAAGGGACCCAACACCTTGACTCGTCACTTTCAACCGCAGCGATGAGGTAAGAAAGAAGTTCTTACAAGAAAATTTTCAGTTATTCATGAAAGAACTTGATAAAAGGAAAAATGATTTCTTTATGAAGATATTTTGAAAATATTCAAGGTTTTCAAGGAAAAGCATGTTAATTCCAATTTTCCTACGAACTATGGAATTCAAGTTTAAAATGTTAAGTATAAGGATGTCTTTTACTAACATTATTTTCTCTATTACTTTACTTCTTTAACATTACTTCTTTAACATTACTTTTGATTCATCGATATTGCAATTATTGTATTTATGGACGATTCCTACATAGGCCAAGCCGCCGCTCTAGCGAGAGTTTTGGATGTCAAAACAGAAAC
The DNA here is from genome assembly GCF_023119035.1 of Salvia hispanica. Lineage (NCBI taxonomy): Eukaryota > Viridiplantae > Streptophyta > Magnoliopsida > Lamiales > Lamiaceae > Salvia > Salvia hispanica. Next base: position 28,164,835 of record NC_062966.1, on the reverse strand, counting down.
GTCTCATTTAACTTGGGACAAGAGGGTATTTATATGGTATTAAAGTAGAAAACGTACTCTGAAAGATCTTCTAAAAGGAATGATTTAAAAAAGCAACGATAAGAAGGAGGGTCCTCTTATAATCCAAAATTAACACTAAATCATACATCCTTAGCTTTTTAGATACATGGATGAGGTTAAACCTCACGAATTTCAATAAATAGTAGACAAAATATTAATAAAGGGGTAAGATCGTCCTTTAATTATCATATTATAATTTTCGTAGTTTATTTTATATCAACATAGTGTATGACAAATATCAGCACAATGACATGAGTATTTTAACATAAGTACACAAAAATATCAACACATTTTTATTGAGATTTTACATGCATTAAATTGAAATTTTTTAATGCATTTGTTGATGTTCATCAATATATACGAAAACTGAAATAAAAATTACTCCATCCGTCCCACTTTAGGAGTCCCCGTTAAGTTCGGCACGAGTTTTAAGAAATGTAAAGGAAGGTTGGTGAAAAAGATAGTGGAATGTGGTTCCTACTTTTTATATTAATTTTATAATAAAATGTGAGTGGAAAAAGGTTAGTGGAATGTGGGGCCTAATATTATTTATGGAATATTCCTACCGGGACTCCTAAAGTGGGACACCCAAAAATGATAAACCGGGACTCCTAAAGTGGGACGGAGACAGTATCAAATTTCATAATTCGAACGTCTCGAAACATATACAATTGAGATCTCGTTAGTTTCCTTATAAAATTATCTTTAGTTTGAGAAATTTTTATGCAAAAAAATAATTTAAATCGAGAGAGTTACATAAATTTAAAGTTTTGAGATGATTTTGAAGAGAGAGAAAGTAGTTAATTTTAATTGATATTAATATCCTTTAAATTTATTTAACTATTATTTAAATTTATAATATAATCCATTTGACATTATCTCAACCACTAGATCTTAATCTAATGGTTAAGAATTGGTGTTAATTTTGAATCGTTCATTAGTTAGCAATTGATCATAAGGATATATCAAGCTACAAAATCACTTTTATGTTGTGTGTTTTTTAGATTAATTTTTAGGTTTCACGTTATCAATTTTTTATTTTTATTTAAGCTTCTCTTATATATTTTTGCAATTTTATAAATTCCAAATAGTCTCTCTATTTAAAACCCTAATTCTTGTTCACAGAATAAACGCTGCTCTGTCGCTTCTTCTACGTGTGTTTGAGTTCTCAATTAGTGGGGCATGATTTCTTCCAAATTCTGCCATCAGAATTAACAACCGACATCCTCTCCCGACTCCCTCTCCAAAGCGCTGCAGTAAGTAAATGCGTTTGCAAATCATGGCTCAATCTTCTCGATTCCGGTGATTTCGAACTAAAAATAAAACCCCCACCGCCCTAGTTTGCTTGAAGACGGTGGAGACGAACCCAACTCGCTGCACGATTTTCGAACTTGAAGACGAAGTCGATTTGGAGAGCCACACTCTTCACTACGTTCGGCTCACAGATTTCGATATCCCTCACGGAAGAACACCAATAGGATGTACGGCTGCTAATAGATGGCTTCTTCTGTACCCAAGCCCACAGGATCATGAAACTCTGGTTTACATATGCAATCCTCTCACTCGCAAATATATCGTGCTCTCTGATAAAGATGCCGGAGACGATAAAAGAGATAAAAGTAAGTCCCAGGAGGCGGAATCCCGTCGACAACTCAAGCTTTAAACAAAGTATTAAAATAAAACAAAAAGAAACTAAATTCATATATTCATTGATTCGATGAATGAAAGGAATAACAATGACACCTATTTATAATGCTAAATACCCTAACTTAAGTAACAAGAAAATATCCTAAAATTAGCTAATTAATAAAGATATGGGGATCTTCATATAGATATGCACGTATCAACTCCCCCGCGGTTAAAATTCACCTTGTCCTCAAGGTGGATTTATACTAGTACTAACTTAATGACAAGACAACTAAGATATGGAAAAGATATGCAATCCTTAAATTATCTAACTAAATAATGCAACCAAATAATAATAAAATATTTAATGTATCAACTCCCCCACGGTTGAATCCACCTTGTCTCAAGGTGGAAACCAAAAAGGCACGCAAAACGTCGATAACAGAACAGAAGCTTTGCGAGGCATCCCTCCGGGATCAAATGGGCACAGAACAAGTGAATTTATCCCTTTGTACAACTTTGCAACCGAAACGAGTAAATCGAGAGTGAATGGTGAATTACGCCTACCCATATCAGTAACACACTTAAACGTAATATCTGATAACGCAATCAAATCTTCAAGCTAAGGTTCATACAACTCTAAAGAATATATATCCCCTGTTCTTACGGTGTATAACAAGAAACGATCATCTGCCATAGTTGATGACTTTGGCTTCTTGACGTTGATGACTTGACCTTCATCTTTAATCTCGGACTCGCCCACATCAACAACTCCCGAGATTACAACGGAAACATTCGAGCTCCCATCCAAGTTCCATTTGTTATCCAAATTGTTTAATCCAATTCCAATGATATAGGGGTTGCACGGCGGAGAGATCACGGCTGGGGGAGGCGGGACAATAGACAGTGTTGTTGTTGCTGAGAAGGAGGGCTGCTGCGGTGATGGCGGCGGTGCAGCAGCGGCAAGCAGTGGAGCTGCTGAGCATCGGTGACTCTGCAGCGGCGGTATTTGCCGAAAGGGTTGGTATTCCTGTTGCTGACGATATTCGGCATGAGAATTACGTGGCTGAGAGTATGAATCTAATCCATGGTTGATCAGGTGCAGCAAATGGTCGGGGAGCGGCAGCGGACGTAGGGGGCGATATTCCAGTTGCCATAGATGATAATAAGCGTCGGAAAAATGCCGATGTACGTGTTGATCCAGTTGCACTATAAGGTGGGTTCGAGGGCAGGTGGCAGGTGGACTGGAATTGTGGTTGTACGGAGGCGTACAACGAGGTTCCGTCGGGTGGGTCAGGTACTCGGCACAACGGAGGGAGCGTTGCTGCTACCCTGCGCTCATGCTCATCCAATCGGGTCTCCAACCGGGCGAGCCAAGCGTTGATATACTCAAACGTTGCGGCTGTTGACTTCTGTTACAAGCCTTCGGATGCTTGCGATATCTCCGGCCATGAACGAAGATTGACTTCGGCCATGAGTTCGAATATGAAAGCACCAATTTGATAAGGGTATTTCCCTTATCAAGATGCCGAAGACGATAAAAGAGATAAAAGAGAAGTCCCGGGAGGCGGAATCCCGTCGACAACTCAAGCTTTAAACAAAGTACTAAAATAAACCAGAAAGAAACTAAATTCATATATTCATTGATTCGATGAATGAAAGGAATAACAATGACAACTATTTATAATGCTAAATACTCTAACTTAAGTAACAAGAAAATATCCTAAACATATATAGAAAAGATATGATAAATCACTAATTAACTAATTAATAAAGATATGGGGATCTTCATATAGATATGCACGTATCACTCTCTCCTCCCGAGGCATGCACCTTACTTAAATACTGGTTTACCTTTAATTTTTGTGGGAGCAAAATAAGTCGACAGTATAAGGTGGTGTGTATTGGTCGGGCCAATAAATTCCACTCTTTTGAAGTATACACCCTTGGAACAAGAATATGGAGGCGCATTGAAATTGGCGCTGCTTCCGGCTTCAGATATTCTTATAATGTACAAGTTGAATGTAATAACAACCTACATTGAACACTATATAGTTCGGTTAAACCCTACTTTCAGATTTGTGGTTTTGATGTTGAAACTGAATGTTTTAGCATCTTCTCTCCTCCTCCCGCTCTTCTTATAGATAGAATTGACAAGTTCACTGTTTTGAAGGACTGTCTATGTTTTTGTTATACATGGGGCTATGAAATTGTCATGTGGCTTATGACAGAATAGCAAGTTGAGGAATCTTATAGAGTACAAGTTGAGTACAATTGGTTTGGACATGGATAGAGCTTGGGTTTATCCTATCAAAGTTTTTCAAGATGGCAATATTTTGATGTTGATGAAGATATGGCAACATTGGCTCATCTACTATTCCAGCAAGACAAAAACTACTAAACAAGTAGGTATGTTTAAAGATGCAAATGCATGGTGTTACCCTACCTTTGCAATGGTTTTCACTCCTAGCCTTTTATCACTAAAGAGTTTCAGATTCGAGAATGTGAATGAAGGGATGGGGTTTTGCACGTGTGTCATGGGCACGTGTCCCTCCTTTCAACAAGACTTATAGTTTCCCACTTTTGCAACAAATATTACTAAGTATAAGCGGCAAGAGACCATGGACCTACTCGAGATTGTTTCTACCTCACGGGGTTGGTGTTAGCAACCATGCCTTGAGCATTGGAGTATGGAACTACTAGAGTGGGAAACTTAAACTAAACTAAGCAAGCATGAAATGAAATGTAATCCCGACGTCGGAGTTGTCAATTCCTCCGCCGAGACTACAGAGCTAATCTACATGAAAGTAAATAAATCATCAACATGAAAGTAAATCAAAGCAGTAAGAAAGCCAGGATCCACCATCGGAGTCGTCAATTCCTCTGCCGAAACCATTAAATCTAACTAGGAAGCATGGCGCGAGGAAGCTTCTAAGATGGAGGCGTCAATTCCACCGTTGAAACAACCCACTCACCGTAATTCTACACTAGAGTCTGCAAAACAAGAAATGAAAGCGTCATAAAACTAGAAATAAACTGAGATCAACGACGAAGTCTTCAATTCCTCCGATGAAACTTGAGATCTAACTACAACATCTCAAAAGCGGTAAAGAAAGCGAGGATCCGACATCGGAGTCGTCAATTTCTCTGCCGATGCCGTTAAATCTAACTAGAAAGCGAGGTGTGAAAGAGCTTCTAAGATGGAAACGTCAATTCCATCGTCGAATCATCCAACGCACTGTAAACCTGCACTAAAGTATGGAAAACATGAAATTAAATATAATCCCGAAGTCGGAGTCGTCAATTCCACCATCGAAACTACGGAGCTAAACATGGGTCTAACATCTAAACTACCAATTGCGAAAAGCATCCAACAAATATAAGTAAATAGCATCATCAACATGAAAATAAACAAAAGCTTCAATAAATTGGAAATAAACGAGGTCCAACGCCGGAGTCGTCAATTCCTTCGTCGAACCCATTAAATCTAACTACAAAGCGAGGAGGTGAAGGAGCTTCTAAGATGGAGGCGTCAATTCCACCGTCAAAACGACCAACACCCATGTAAATCTACACTAAAGTCTTGAAAACATGAAATTAAATGTAATCCCGACGTCGAAGTCGTCAATTCCTCCGTCGGGACTATGGAACTAAGCTAAACTAAGCTAATAGAGCTTCCTATCTAAACTACTGTAGTGTTGGGCCACCTTTCTTTACTGTAGAAAACTTCTATTTATAGAGCGGCTTCAGTCTTCAACCCTAAGGTAACTTTTCGTCTGATTTGACCATTTTATCCTTGCAGTAATTTAGGCTTGATCAGTTCATGTCTTCATGTGGTGACCTGATCAGCTCATGTCTTTAAGTGTTGGCTTGATTCAGCTCATGCCTTCATTTGATCAACTTATTGGCCGCCTGGTATTGTCAATTCACCTTCGCTCACTTGATCAGCTTGCACCATGTGCTTGATCCAACTTGATCAATTTAGCATGGCTGTCTGGCATTGCCATCCCATCTAGGCTCTCTTGATCAGCGTGTCTCCAACTGATCAATTTGTCCTCATATTTGGCCATTTTTTTCTCCTTTTCCGAGTTGATCAAGTTAATCATGCACTTGTGGCTTTTTTAATTTTTAGCCCCTGCACACTTAAATTCACCACTTTTTTTCACACATTATCAACCCGTTTAGTGTATAAACACCCATAAAACCATGCATGAAACGAGTCTCATTAGTGAACTCATTCTAAATCATAATGTTGTCATTTGTTTGTGTTCACGTACAAGGTTTTTCTACTGTTTGGTTTTTCGGCTTTGGCCTTATCATGTCAGCCCCAGACACACTATATGGCGAGCCTAGCTAGTATATAACTCATTATTTATATTTTACTTCTTCCGTTCCACTCGAAGTGATATATTTTGCTTTTTTGAATGTCTCATACACATTTCCTAAGAAGGAAACATTATTAATTTTCTTACTTTATTATCTTAACACTAAACTCATTAAACAAAATTACATACAATCACGTGCCGAATATGTTTCACTTAAAGTTAGACGGAAGGAGTATGTCATGATGATCCACTTATTTTATCTATCTCACTTAAGTTATTACTTATCGCTTCTACTTCTTGAACCTTGAGGCCTATTCTATTGATGTAGGAGTATTATGTTTCTAATTCTTATTCATAGTCTACTCTCTGAATAACCGTGCAATTTAATGTCAATACAATTTGTGGGATTTTATCTATTTGTCTTCTTAAAGAGGAATTGTTTAATGGACGAATTCAAAATTAGGAAAGTAAATCAACACAAAAATCAACAAGAAATAAATCTTCAAATATGAGAAGTAATCCTGAGATAATTTATATGCTGGTGAAAATAATTTTACGAGATAATGGACTTCCCAATCTTGATCTCTATGAGGATTTTGACTTCAATGTTGTGTTGTGATCTTGTCGATCGGACTAGTATATAGTAGGATGTTATCTATAAATGACAAAACACATCTAGAAGTCCTTGGACTAATATATTTTGTTTCATTGGTCATTCTATTAATTTTTGTTTCATTTCATTATGTCCTTTTACAATTTTTTGTTTCATAAGCCTTTATGCAATACACTTTAATTTAAGAGGTTTTTATACTTTTATATTTAATTTGTTTCAGTCTTTATTTCAGAGACTATAATTTATTAAACTTTTTTGTGTTAATTAAATTATATATTTATTTTTCTCCTATTATTTTGATGATGAAAAGAAATTTAGCTATAGTTCATATGATGATGAAAAGAAATTTAGCTTTTATTTTGTACTTATAGACGTGTTTGCTTTAGAGATAACTCATCCGAAGATGAGATTGCTAACTTGTTGATGAATATATGGAGACGAGAAATCGTAAAGAAAAGAATATGTGATTAGCAAAAGTGAGAATTATAGGACTGAGTTTTATGAAGTAGTTTGACCAATCTGATTTTGGGGTGAGTTCTCTCTCTTTTACTATTCTAGCAAGACGAGAACTATTTTGGGGATCGAAATGTTTTTCAATGCTAATTCAGTCCTTCATACCTCGAGTTTTCCCTCCCTCACGAGTTTTGGAATGGAGAATGTTACCGAATCATGAGTAAGCTTAATTGAAAAAGTGAGTAATTGAACCAAAAACGTCAGCCGTTTTATGGCATCATTGTCCCTGCTGTGTTTCCGCTACAACAGAGATCCACGATAGATGATGACGTGGAGTTTAATTTTTTAAAACTCCACTTATTAAATAGTAATAACATAAAATGACGTCGTTTTAATTTTCACCTAAAAGATAAAGTTTCTTTTTTGCATTTAAGAATTTAAAAATAAAAAATAAGACAGTATAAAAGGTGATGCATAGAACCCTAATTCATCTTCTTCTCCCCTTTGTCTGAACGGCAGAATTCTACAAAAAATGGAGCTTGAATTCTTCACAAATCTATCATCAGATATGCCAATCAACATCCTAAATCTGCCATCAGATATGACAATCAACATCCTATCGCGGCTCTCTACCCGAGAAATCGCAATCAGCAAATGCGTATGCAAACCATGGCTCAATCTGATCGAGTCCAACGACATCGTCAAATCCAAAATCAAAACCGCATCTTCCCTAGTTCATTTCACGGCCTCAGCTCGATGCACAATTTTCGAAATTGAAGATGAAGACGAAGCCGATTTGGATATCCATGATCTTCACTACCATCCGCTCACTGATTTGGTGATCCCTCACGGAAACAGAGAATCAATGGAAGCTACCTATGCTAATGATTGCTTCTTCTCAACCCATCAACAACAAAAGGTATTCCTCTTTACATATGCAATCCGATGACTCGTGAATATGCTGAGCTCTCTTACCCTCTTTATATCCCGGAGCGTGAGTTAAAATTTGGATTCGGTGTGAGCAAAATAAGTGGGGAGTATAAGGTGGTCTGCATCAATGCGGAAATTGGTTTCGACACTCATTATGTATACACCCTCGGAACAGGAAAATGGAGGCGCATTGAAGCCGGGGTTGCTTCTGGTTACCTATTTTGGGCTCAACCTCTTTTATGTAATCACAACCTCCATTGGACGGTAATAGATATGTGGCATAACAATTCTATTTGTGGTTTTGACGTTGAAACAGAACGTTTTAGCATCTTCTCTTTTCCTCCTAATGGGTATGAATTTGGGGATTTGTGTGTTTTGAGCGACCGCCTATGTTATTGTTATAGTGTGGATGAGGATTTCATCATATGGATGATGAAGGAATACCAAGTTGAGGAATCTTGGACCGTAGAGTACAAGTTGAGTCCATATTGTGATTTTGATTGGAATTATATGCTTGTTGAGCCAATCAAACTTTTCAAAGATGGTGACATGTTGATGTTGCTGGAAAAAAGTCGTCTCATCTACTATTCCAACAAGACAGAGATTTTGGAATTTGTGGATATGTTCAAGGATTTAGATGCGAACGATTTAGTCATTCCCCTGATTTTCAATCCTAGCCTTTCCTCACTCAAAAATTTTGGATTTAAGAATGTAATCTCGTTTTAGTTCATAATTCTAGTCTACATTAGTGTGTTTGTGTCTATGGCTTCTTTGTCTTTGTAGTTTAGTGTTTAGGTTTACCCTTATTGTGTCAATCCAACACACACTATGTAGAAATTAGAGAAAAGTATTTGAGCTAAAGTTTCTCTGTCGTTGAGTAAGGACTCAAACTTGGATTGATGGGCCAAGAAGCAAAGGCTTGGCAAATATCAGTTCAAGGTGGTGAATCATATGTCGGCACGTTGTGTTGTGATATCCATTCGAGGTGGTAAATCTCTAAGGTGTGTGATGAATTATAGTCCGCAACCATCCCATCCGTCCGTCGAATCAACAAGAGGTTCGTGGAGGATGAGAAGATCAAGGATGATGAGATTTGCTAGACTCTCATGCTTATTTACTTTTCATTATTAGCTTTGCAGCATCTTTTGTTAAGGGAGTTATAAGGATGATTAGATTTGCAAGACTTTCTTCAATATTTAGTACTATTATTTTTCATTAATATCTTTGCAGTATCTTTTACTCCCCCGTCCGTGAAAAGTATGAACTATTTCCTTTTTAGTCTATTTCTGAAAAGTATGAAATTTCTAACTTTGTATACTTTTTCCTTGAACGAGATGGAACTCATTCTCCACTTACAAAACTTTTAAAACTTTTTCTATCTCTATCTCTATCTCTTTCTTACTTTTCTAATTATACATTCAAATCCGTGCCGAACCAAATATTCATACTTTTCAGGACGGACAGAGTATTAAGTAATAAGGATTCGTTTTGATGGCCTACTTTATTTAAATTATTATGAACACTTCTATAAGGATAGACTCGGAGGTTTGGAGGGGCATTTAGGAAAAGTTCATTTGTAATCAGGGCAAACCGTAGGCCTTAGTGAGAGGATTATTAGGCATTTTCGGAGGATTGTCTTAGGCCTCTCCTATGACTTCTTTTTGAGTTAAATTCTACTCCCTCCGTCCCAACTAAGTTGAGTCGTATTCTTTTTTGGGATATCCCAACTAAGTTGAGTTATTTTCTTTTTAAAAAAAAAAAAACAAAACATCCCATCACTATTACTTTATTCCACCATCTACTTTACTCTCTCTTTATCTTTCCAACTTTATTCCTCTCTCCTACATTTCAACACAATTTCATAATCTCCGTGCCCAAAAGATTTGTCTCTACTTAGTTGGGATGGAGGGAGTAGTTCTTATTTTCCAATTTGCTATGTCTCAGTTAGTTTTGTGTCAACCGCCTTTACTCCATATCAGATCGGGGTTTGGCAGAAGAACTTTATAAGTTTCCAAAAATTGAAGATACAGTTCATGAAATCGAATTACAATTCTTTTTGGAAAGATATCAATTGGTAGAACCCTCAATAAAGGATATGTATGAGTCACTCACATATTCTTTTGAATTATATGTATCCGCGAGCAATCAAAATATTTTCTATCGGCTTGTTTTTCCATATATATGGAATATCAACCTGCCCCCATCTGTCCTCCTCCTCCTGAGGATAGGTTTGGTTTCAATAAAGCCCTATTCACATCATTATGTTCAAGCAATAAAGCGGAACTGTCTGGCGTTGCATATTAGAACTCATTAAAGCCCTATTCGCATCATTATGTTCAGTAAAAGGGATGAGGGAAGCTTCAATAGAAAAATATTGGAAGGGGAAATACTTCGAAGATGAAACGCAACTCCTTTGGAAATATTACCAGAATGGTATTTCTTTCTCGTATTTCAAATACTTCGAATATTGACTACACCCCTAAGTCTGAGCTTCGTGGTACTCTTACCGAGTAACATGTCAGATCCAGGGCATCTTCTTTGAGTTAAATTCTAGTTCTTATTTTCCCATTTTTCTATGTCTCAGTTAGTTTTGTGTCAACCGCCTTTACTCCATATCAGTTGGTGCGGTGAATGTGGATCTAGGCATAATGAACACTCGCAACACCGAACAATGACTCGATGGATGAGATCCAGGTAGTGATCTTCATACTCCCTTGAGATTATTTTCATTATTACGAAGATTGTTGAAGATTACTTTCAATTTGAGGACTCGTTTCCTTATTTATTTTCTTTCCTAGAATGGAGTTCGTAGGAGTCCTATAAATAGCTTCTCTTTTTTTGGGATGATCAGTTAATGAATTTTAATTTGAAGGTCGCGCCACAAAGGACTCGAACCTGCCTCAGACATTAACCTCTCTACCGTTTGGCCAACTCACACACACAATAGCTTCTCTTTATATTAACTAGATACCTCGAAAAATAAAGTGTTTAGTTGCAGTTATTGTGTTCAGTTTTTCTCTATATTCGTTGTTTCTTTTGTTGAATTGTCTTTACTCCATATCAATGCTTACGGTGAGCGATGGATTCTACTCGCTCTTTTGAAACATACTCGAATGACATGCTATTGTGCGTGGAAGGATTGGAGAAGGCAGTGTCGGAGCTAAACGCCAAGTTCTACCATTAATAACAAGTTCAATGCTAGTGTTGGAGATTCGTGCACCACACACTAATATACAACAACATGATCTATTGCATGTGGAGGATGTTCAACATTCATCACAACCCTTCATGCAGGAGATACAAGCAATTCATAAACTATAGGCCTAAGTGGGAGGATTATTAGACCTCTTCGGATGATTATTCATCTTTTAAGTTTGAATTCCAATTGTTTTGTTTTTTGTTTTTTTTTTCATTATTTCATTAGTTGAACTACCTTTACTTCATAGTATCAAGTTTTTATCGTGTCAGACTAGTATGTATATCGTGCAGTTCATGTATGGAAATAAAATTATTTCTACAAACGTACCAAAATAATAAAATGACTATTCTCACTATCTCATATATATATAAAATTGTAGTACTCCCTCCGTCCCACTTAAGATTGACACGTTTTCCTTTTTAGTTTGTCCCAACTAAGATGACACATTTCCTTTTTTGGTAACTTTTTATCTCCAATTAATACACTCAACCACTTTTTCTCACTTCTATTAAAATATTCATCTTTCTTTATCTCTCTACTTTAATACTTACACCAACCTTCTCTCTCCAATTAAACACTTTAACCAATAACTCCTAAAATCTTGTGCCGGCTAAGCAATGTGTCATCTTAGCCGGGACGGAGGGAGTACTACATAATTTTAGATGATATTGGTTAGTTTATTTAATTAAAGAGAAAAAAAAGTTCATTGGATGTACTAATGAAGTTAGATGGAATGAATAGAGAAAATGTGTCGAATGTATTTGTATTAAGTTATTTTATTACTCCCTCCGTCCCACAAAAGATGTCACACTTGTGGGACGGCACGGGATTTAAGGACGTTTTGTTTTGTGTGTTAAATGGAGAGAGAAAATATAATTTTTATATTCATGTGAGAGAACTTTTTTCAAAAATGGAAATGTGACATTTTTTGTGGGACAAACTAAAAAGGAAAGTGTGACATCTTTTGTGGAACGGAAGAAGTACTTTTCAAAAGAGTACATGACATATTCTTAGGCATACTAAAAAAGAAAAACATATTATCTAAAATGTGATCAATGAAATATTCCTTTGGTACAAAGTAGGTATTTTGATGTGAATCAAATTCCAATCGCTGAGTAAATGATGAATCATCTTTTAAAACAAATTATAGGTAGTTTATATTAGTCTTTGCATCCTTTATTAGGAGTTTCGGTTTACCATTTTAGTTCGTCCACAATTAGAAGTTTCAGTACATGATTATTAGACCTCCACATTCCACTAACTAATTTCATTTACATTTTATTATAAAACTACTCTCTCCGTCCCCAAAAAAATATGCACTTTGGGTTCGGCATGAGTTTTAATGCAAAATTAGTAAAGTAAGAGAGATTTGGAGAGAAAAAGTAATTAAAGTAGGAGAGATTTAGAGAAATTGGGTCTCACCTCATTAGAGAGAATAAAGTTTCTAAAATTAGAAAGTATATATTCTCGTGAGATGAGGGAGTATTATATAAAAATGTCCCCATATTCCACAGCAGTGTCGGATCCAGGTGGGGTCGGCCCGCTGTCCCCGGAGAATCGCCGGATTATACCCTCCCTCAGCTGCCGACCCCACGCCGCCAAACTTCCGCCCCAGCTTATAACCAGTCGCCGATTTGTGCAGAGAAGGACGAAAGAAGAGATTCTAATATGGGCTGCCTTTTACTTATTAAACCTACTAGTAATTGAATTGCCCAATAGGAGTACATATTAACCTATTATTCTATTTAATATACCGAGAAGAATGCTGTATGCCCGCATGTACGAATTGTATAACATTAACAGCAATAAAAAAACCATTTATTCCATACCATTAATTTATTTGGAAGAAATTTCAGAGGTTCTGTGCAAGAAGTTCGAAGGAATATTTTAGCAATTGGCAATTTGGTTTGAGGGATTTCATTCAAGTTTTAAGTTAGTCATTTTTTCAGTTTTCTCATTTAAGTAGCAGTTAACACTATTAAATTGATCATCATTTAAGTAGATATTGCAAATTTGCAATTGTTTTGCAGCTTTGCTTAATTAATTGCTTTGGAGTTTTGGTTATTCATTTATTTTGTTTACCTTGTCCAACAATCCGAGATTAGATTAAATTAGATTAGAAAGTTTTTGTAGTATATGAAAAATGATTAAATATAAAGTCTAAATTTGTGTTGCTTCATTCCCAATGAAAAGATTTTGAGCCGTTTTCAGAAAATGGATACTCGAAGAAGCCAACTATCTCGCATAACATAAAATTGTGGTATATATATTTTTATGTATTTTTGTTTAGAAATATTTATTAAAATATTATATTTATAATCTTGTTTGGTTCGACTCCACGATTTTTTATTCTTGGATCCGCCATTGTTCCACAGTTCCTTTCACCCACTTCTATTTGTAATTCTTAAAATTCGTGCCGAATTCAATTGTCTTAATATCAGACGAAGAGAGCATTATATATATACTCCATGTACTTTTTAGATACCCATCTAACTAAATGAATTATAATGCTTGAGCTGAAAAGGTGAGATCATATTTCTCCCAACTTTATCGTGTCAGGCTAGTATGTATATCGTGCAATTTAAAGTTTCATTTGTTTTTCTCCATTTTAAATTAAGGGACTCGTTATTCACCTAATTCATTACACCCATATCCTATTATAAAATCAATATATAAAAGATTTTCACTAAATCATTTTCCACTTTTCTTCACAGAGTTAAACAATTTCCTAAAACCCATATCGAGTTAAAATGGGACTATAAATGGTGGGCGGATGGAGTAGTTCACTTACCATCGAATGGGGTTTCAAATTTTAAAGTATATAAGGGTCCGTTTGTTACACGGAATCAGAATTGAATTGGAACTGGAATTCTATGGAATTGAATTGGTTAATTCCAAATCCTTTGTTTAGCAAAATGAAATAATTGATATGGAATTGAATTTAAAAATTTGCACTCACACACACTACACACATTGCACAATCATTAAATACACACATACACTCACTAAAATCACACTACGCGCGCACTAAATCACATAGATCAATTCAAAAAGATCCTTATCAGAGAATGTGTGTTGTGTGTGTAAGAATGTGCGTGTGCATAATGTGTGTAAGAATGTGTGCAGTGTGTGTAAAAATGTGTGCAGTATATGTGTGCAGAGTGTGTGCAGTGTGGTGTAAGTAGAATGTGTACAGGAAGTGTAGTTTAATAAATATTTGAAATCCCCCTACTTTTGATATGGAATTCAAATTGTGAAATTGGAGAAGAATTTTTATGATACCAAACATTGAATTTGGAATTGGAGGTTCCAATTTCAATTCCCTACGTCTATTTCCATACACCGAACGGAGCCTAAAAGGATTTAAAAAACGAATAAAATAGTGATTAGAAGAAGCCCTAATTCCTAATTCAAAAACACACACAGCTATGCCGCGGCTATCATTCCTTCTTCAATCAGTGATTCAATCCATCAATTCAATGGTAGGTATCGCAGCTAATGGATTGTTGCTTGTATACTCACAGTTAGGGCATCCTAGCATCCCTCTTTTTATATGGAATCCTCTCACTCGTCAATGCATCAATCTCTTCAGCCCCAAACAATCCATTTCCTATATATTTAAGTTGAGTTTTGGATTCGGTGTGAGTCGAATTAGTGGGGAATATAAGGTCGTCTGCATCAATCGCGATGGATCTGCTCATCACGCATACACCCTCGGAACGGGAACATGGAGGTGCCTTGAAGCGGGCGCTGCTTCTGGTTTTGCATTCAATTTAGATGGACGGGTCGTGTGTAACGGAAACCTCCATTGGACCGTGTATGACTCCACTCGCCCCTTGTTGATATGTGGTTTTGACGTTGAAACAGAATGTTTTAGCATCTTCTCTGCTCCTACTGCCGCTGTGGATGAGCGCCTAACTGTGGAGTTGAGTGTTTTGAGCGACTGTCTGTGTGTTTCTTATGCACCGGAGAATGAAATTGTCATCTGGTCAATGAAGGAATACCGAGACGAGGAATCTTGGACCATGGAGTACAGGTTGAGCACTTATGGTGTTAATTTTGATTTTGTTATGGGATAGGGTCTGTTTATCCTATCAAAGTTTTCAATGATGGTGACGTTTTGATGTTGATGGTGCCGGAAGACTTTAACTTCTACTCCAGAATGAGGTGGCTCATCCACTACTCCAACAAGACAGGTACTATTCAACAGCTCGGTATGATTAATGAACAACTCGGTACGATTGGGTCAAACGGTATGGCTGCAGAACAACACCGTACGATCGAGGATGTGTATGTAGGGAATCACCTTACTTGTGCCATGATTTTTACTCCAGCCCTTCTCTCGCTAAAGAGTTTCGGAATTGAGAATGTGATCTCATTCTAGTTCATAATGTTAGTCTACATTTGTGTTTTGTCGTTAGCTGGTCGTGTTTGTCTCAAAGGTTTGACTTTACCCGTGCCAACCCAACACGTGCTATATGCCACTGTTAGCTAGTAGTAGTATATAACTTGTATGGTGCTTTCTAACTCTATGTAATCTCTGTAACCTCGTTCTAGTTGATATTAACCTACTTATAATTTTCGTTGTTGTCGTGTTGTGTCAACACAACTTAAATTTCAATGTTATGAGTTCATGTTTGTGTTTAATGTTTTCTTATTCTATGGTGTTTGGGTTTGATCTTATCATGTTTTGTCGTTAATCCTGTCGCGCCTATAAAAGAAAATGGACTGATTTTATGTGGATGTACCAAATATGAACTGTTGTGGTCTATTGTCTATAATCTTGCTCTAGTTTATATTGTTAAATCGCTTTGTTGTCTTAATTTTACTTGATGCGTTCGTGTTAAAGGTTTTCTTTATTGTGCGGTGCTCGGATTACTGTCTTTGAAAGTTGTCGGACTCAATTTTGTGGATGCACCAAAAATATAGAAGATGAACTATAACTTTTAGAAAGGAAGGACTTGTATAGTAACAAAAAATCCTTATCTTTGCTTAACTAATGTGTTTCTTATATTCCAATAAATTTTAAAATATTTTATTCAAACTAAATAAGTGTACCAATATATTTCTTATATTACAAAATTCTTGTGATAGCAATGTTAAATGTATTTCTTATATTCCAACAAATTTTAAAATATTTTATTCAAACTAAATAAGTGTACCAATATATTTCTTATATTACAAAATTCTTGTGATAAGTTTGCTGTTCACATAATGAAATTTTTTATGTAGATTCATATGTAATTCTTCGACCCCTCGCGGTCTACTTTCTATTAATAACTTTGCGAATCCCATAATGATTATGACCTGGATCAAATCGATTTTTGTTCGAATCCCTCCTTTTATTTTAATGAATTTTTTAATTGTCCAGTAACGAATATAATTCGATGAAAGAAAGTTAAGAAAAAATAATATAAATGGAATCAATAGCTGTAATGAACATCAATCTAAACATTAATATATTTTCGTCAACCTAAAACAAGTGCTTCAATGTATTTTTTATATTCCAACAAACTTTAATATATTGCTCATTTTTTTTGTAATTATATTAAAAGACATAACTAAATTAGTGCTCTAAACATTTCTTATAATACACACCCTTCATCCCCAAAAAATAGACAAAGTTGTATATGGCACGATTTTTAATTAAGAGAGAAATTGAAAAAAGTAAGTAAGAAAGAGGGAAAAGGTAGTAAAAGTAGTGTCGTGGAATGTGGGGTCCACATTATTAATGGTGTGTAATTGGTTAAAAACTTTCTATATTTAGACTTTGTCTAATTTTGGGAAATGGTCCAAAATGATAAGATTAATTAGTCTATATTTTTGGGACGGATAGAGTATTAACTAACACCTGCGGATCCCGGGGGCAAGAGGAGACAACCGCCCCCTTCCCGGCCGTCCGGAAAGCCTAAATATCCCTTATAATCGAGCTGGAAATAGCAAAATCGCCGCTCCGTACATGGAAAAATATGAGTTTTCAACAAATGTTGTACTTCCTCCGTTCCATAGTAATAGAGTCATTTTATCATTTTGGTACGTTCCATAGTAATAGAGTCATTTCCCTTTTTAGTAAAAGTCAACCCATTTTTTCACACCTACTTTACTCTCTCTTACTTTATTCTCCATTCATCTCTCTACCTTTTTCATTTTCCACTTTATTCTCCATTTACTTAACTCACCTAACACAATTTTTCTTAATCTCCGTGCTGAAAAGAAACGCCTCCGTTACTATGGAACAGAGGGAGTATTAAAGTTAGTAGCCTAGGGGTTGTGTTGTTAGACTTTTAACCAGTCGTCCATGGAACAACTCTCATTAAAAGCATTTTTTCTCCTTTTAACCTTTTTTTCTTTATTTTATCAATTCATATGACTTCTTATTGCCAAATCAATTATCAAACCATTGAAATACTTTTTGAATCTATATTTTTATTAGTTTACACATTATTTTGTTATACTATATGTATTACTAGTATAAAGTACTTATTTTATGTAACTTTTATTGCATCTTATTACTTGTATATCAAAATAAACATTTGAAATATTTATGGAGTATAAATATTTGTTATTTAGTGTAGCATTACGTTTTTTTACTTTTATATTTTTAATTAATATATTATTTAAGTTTATTCTTAAAAAATTATATTATTTTTTTAATATTTAATTCCGTCCCTCTATAGTTAGTTTTCGGATCCGCCACTGTTAACTACTAAGTTCTCCATATAGTATTTCCCGTCCTATATTAAGTAAGTGTTTCATATATCTCATTAAAGATTACTATTATTAGTCAAAAAGGTTGCAATTATCAACCCACGGTCTCACACGCATTATACGTGTTTTTTCCCTTTCTAGTTTTGCTGATGTGAAAAACATGGCAGAAAACACATGCTCACACACACCTACTGTTATGAGATTCAAATTATTATAGGGATGGAAATATATATATATACATAATTAATACCCTCCATGGCTTGATTCATTATACCAACAACCTCATCAAAATAGCAATTTAGTAGCATTTTCATGGCCACCTTTTTCTTGTTTCTTTTGCAATTCATGCTTTTAATTACAATAAACATCCTCTTCATGCTCACCTCATCTGCACCACTAACCGATTTCACCACCGATCGAGATGCTCTTCTCGCGTTCAAAAAAGGCATTACTGTCGACACAAGTGGCGTGTTGAGCAAGAAATGGCTCACCAACACTTCCATCTGTCACTGGGCCGGCATCTCGTGTGGAATCAAACACCAAAGAGTCACAGCCCTCGATCTCTCCAACTTCGGCCTCCATGGAAGCCTCCCCCCACATCTCGGAAACCTAACCTTTCTCCAGTCCTTGGACGTCAGCTCCAACAATTTCACAGGCGTCTTACCAGCTGAGCTGTCTAAACTACGCCGTTTGAAGCTAGTAAACGCGACATGTAACAACTTCAGTGGAGAAATACCGAGAGGTATCCTTACAAACATGTCGGTATTGGAATATATTGATCTGAGGTTTAACAACCTATCGGGCGCTCTCCCAAGAGATATATGCAATAACACTCCGAAACTGAAGGGATTATCTCTCATTACGAATCAAATATCTGGAAAAATTCCAAGGAGTATACACAAGTGCAGCAAGATGGAGGAGTTGAGCTTGTCGACGAATATGTTCAACGGAAACATACCAACCGAAGTTGGGAATCTTACCATGCTTACACTTTTATCTATAGATGATAATGATCTCCAAGGTAACTATAATGAAATGGAGCTCTCACATTGATTTAACTATTCTACTAATTAACTTCATTTTTCCATATTTTGATAGGAAGTATTCCGCCTTCTATCTTCAACGTTTCGCGTTTGAAATTCATATATCTCGATGGCAATAAACTGTCTGGAAGCATACCCAAAAATTTGGATAATTTACTCAAACTCCAAGTGTTGTGTCTTAGCAACAACAACTTAACAGGTGCGATCGAGGAACAACTTATATCTATATCTTGATCACACTTAGTTTTCTGTTAAGTCAATATTATCCAACCTTATTCACAGTTATAACATACTATTATTCACAGGCGAAATTCCAACCTCAATCACGAACGCTTCTCAGCTTGTTTTTATACAGATGAGCTGTAACTCATTCGTTGGTACCATCCCCGACTTTGGTAATCTAAGACAGCTGCGATTCCTTAGTCTACGGGAAAATAATCTGACTGGATTGGGATTTCTCTCTTCTTTTACAAACTGCCCTAATTTGAATGTCTTGCATATTACTAACAATCCGATGATGAATAGTACCCTTCCATCTTCCTTCGGAAATTTGTCTACTTCACTTATCAGCTTTTCAGCATCTAACTGCAGCATCAGAGGGAAAATTCCTGCTGCAATTGGAAATTTGAGGAATTTGGTGATTTTGGATTTATCCAACAATCAACTCACAGGATCCATCCCAACTACATTTTCGATACGTTGTAGCCTTCAGTCACTCTACTTAAATGTTAACAAGTTGGAAGGATCATTACCCCGTTCCCTTTCCAATTGTCGATGTCTGCAGCTTCTTAATTTTGGAAACAACAGAATACAAGACACTTTTCCGGTTTGGACGGGAAATCTCACTTATCTTCGAGTCCTCATATTGGCATCCAACAACTTCAGCGGTAACATTTCTCCTCTCGCTCCCAAGGCTACAGTTCCATTCCCTAAGCTGCAAGTTTTTGATATATCTCATAACGCATTCGTTGGCAATCTTCCCCACGGATATATTACGAATTTCAAAGTGATGATGGATGTACAAGAGAATCATCGAGGAGAACAAGTTCAGATTCCGAGTTATACAAAGTCATTCGTGTTGAGAGTGAAAGGTTATGATCGAGAATATACGAAAATTCTGAAAACATTCACAACAATCGACATGTCATTCAACAGATTCTCCGGCAGTATCCCAAACACCATTGGAAATCTGAATTCCTTGATACATCTGAATCTGTGTCACAATTGCCTCACAGGAGGTATACCTGCATCTCTTGGAAACTTGACAGAACTCGAGTCGCTGGACCTGTCTTCAAACCGATTGGAAGGGGAAATTCCAGCGGAGCTAACAAAGCTCACGTTTCTTGCTGTGATGAACCTTTCCATGAATAATCTTTCAGGGATGATACCTCAATCCAATGGCCAGTTTTCCACATTCGAAAATACATCATATGTTGGGAATTCTGGACTATGTGGATTTCCTTTATCACGAAAATGCAAAGGGCCTTCGCCTCCAGTGATGATGGAAGAAGATGATGATGACGACTATGGTATTCTAGAGGGATTCTGTTGGCAGGCTGTTGTTTCCGGATATGGATGTGGATTCGTAATCGGTGCGATTGTTGGTTATCTGATTCTTGGGTATGGAAGGCCTAAATGGTTGTTGGATTGGCTCTATGGATTTTACAAGATAAAGATGAGAAGCCATAGAAGAAATGTGGCACCACAAAGTTACATTATTGCTGTTTGCTTAACCTTTCTTTGCATGTTATGTTGAACTTACTAAGTGATGTTGTAGATTTAAGACTATATAGAATATACCAGTTGAGTTTTGCTTCGTTATACTCCATAAATGGACAATTATGTGCTTAATAGTCATGAATTTGAGCACGAAAAATTATTTGTGGATGCACCACACCCTTATTCCTTAGAGCATAACTAAAATATAATCTCATTCCTTGATTAAAATACGAAAAATTATTATTCAATTTAATGGCTATTATTATATGTTCATAATATAATCATCATTTTATGGTAGTCATCAATTTCAATTTTGACTAGATAAGTTATATTAATAAATTTTTTTTAAAAATAAACAACATATTCAATTTGACTAGAAGTGAATATATAGAATATCCTATTTTATATTACAATATAAATCTACCATATAGAATGCTGTAAATAACAATATTTCTAAAAAAATTATTTCACCATAAAATAGAAAATGTAATACAAAAATAAATGGAAAATATAGAAAAAAACAGAAGTCTGTTTGTCGTCTTATTTGAACAGCAGAAACTCTCTTCATTAATGGAGCAAGATTTCTTCACAAATCTACCATTAGATATCAACACTAACATCCTCTCACGTCTCCCTCTTCGAAGCATTGCAATCAGCAAGTGCGTTTGCAAGCCGTGGCTCAATCTGCTCGAGTCCAACGATTTCGAAATCAAAACCCCACCCGCCCTGGCTCGCGTGACGTCGAATAATTGGTTGTCACATTGCATGATTTTCGAAATTGAAGACGAAGAAGAAGCCGATCTGGACAGCCATGACCTTCACTACAATCGGCTCACAGATTCGAAAATATATCACGGGTCATCAATAGCAGGTGTCGCTGCTAATGGATCGCTTCTTCTATTGGTTGTTGTAACCACATACTCAAATCCTACATGTTGTCTTCACATATGCAATCCGATCACTCGTAAATATGTCTACCTCGACTTGCCTGAGGCATACACTTGTTATTTGAGTTTTGGATTTGGTTTGAGCAAAATAAGCGGGCAATATAAGGTGGTATGTATCAATACTTTCTCTGGATCCCATCATGTATACACCCTCGGAACAGGAACGTGGAGGCGCCTGGAAGATGGCGCTCCTTCTGGTTTTAATCTCCCTTCTATTACGGCACAATCTGCATTAAATGGCAACCCACATTGGACCTTACGTGATCCGAAGCAAAGAATGTGGATTTGTGGGTTTGATGTTGAAACGGAATGTTTTAGCATATTCTCTACTCCTCCTCCCATAGATGGACGTGGTCGTCTAAACGGGAAGTTGGCTGCTTTGAGGGACTGCCTCTGTTATTCATACACATGGGACGATGAAATTGTCATCTGGTTGATGAAGGAATACCAAGTCGAGGAATCTTGGACCATAGAGTACAAGTTGAGTACTACTAGGTTTGGTTTTGATAAGACTAAAATTCTTTATGTTATTCCTATCAAAATTTTCAAAGATGGTGACATTTTGATGTTGATGAATAGCAACCAGCTCATCTACTACTCCAACAAGACGAGAACTACTCAAAAGATTGATATGTTTAAGGATGCATCTAAAAAGTGTACCTTCGCCCTGATTTTCACTCCTAGCCTTTTATCACTCGAGAGTTTTGGGATCAAGAATGTGTTGTCGTTCTAGTTTATAATATGAGTCTACATTTGTGTGTTCGTGTTTATACATTGTGGTCATATCTAAGGCTTCATTATTTGTAGTGTTCGGGTTTGTCCTTATCGTGTAGACCAGACACTAGCTAGCATATATATTTTGGGATGTCATCTATGATTTCGTTCTAGTTCATAATGTAGTCTACATTTGTGCTTTATTATTATTTGGTCGTATTTGTGTCAAATTTATGTCTTGGTGTTCGGGTTTGGCCTTATATCCAACATTCATGATATGTCAAGGCTATCGTGGATTGTTGTCTATAAATTCGTGCTTCATAATGTTAACCTGCATTTTGTCGGTACTAAAATCGTGTCAACCCGAATTAAATTGTATTGTTATCATGTCAATGTTTGTATGAAACGTATTACTCCCTCCGTCCCATAAGAGTTGAGACAAAACTTTTGGGCACGGAGGTTAAGAATTTATATTAAATAAATAGGAGAGATCGAAAAAAGTAGACTAGATAAGAGAGAGTAAAGTAAATGATGAAATAAAAAAAGAGTGATTAGATGTTTTGTCTTTTGTTAAAAAAGGAAATGACTCAACTTTGTTGGGACGGACTAAAAAGGAATACGACTCAACTTTGTTGGGACGGAGGGAATAATATTTTTTTTCCGATTGTTAACGATTTTGAACCAAAATCACCAATTCATAATTCGAGAACAATGGCACCCGAACTTTATCACCTGAAACACAGGTCAGGCCCGATAGCCCATTTATGACATTTCCAGTTTCAAAACCTGAGTCGTGGATTGTTTCTGGGCCAAATTTACAGGAACTTTCAGGCTGGCTTCAAATGTTTCTTCTTTAACTTTAGATAAATTCTTGGAAAAGTGGTCATTTAACTCGCATTAGTTTTGGTTATCTTCGGTCTTCAAGTCAATTTTATTACTTTAAACCACAAATGCGAAATGCACAAAAGTTAAAGGTTCAATCTCGTGGTCATTTCACAATTGTCCCATTACAGTTAAAATTCTTATAAAATTTGTTAAATCTCGTGGTCATTTCACAATCGTCCCATTACAATTAAAATTCTTATAAAATTTGTTATGACTTTTGTAACTTTCGTCATTATATCTTCCCAACATGCATAATAATTACTCTCTCCGTCTCTGAAAATTCATCACTTATTTCCTTTTTCGTTCATCCCTAAATATTTGTCACCTTTCACTTTTACTATTTTTGGTAGTAGACTCTACATTCCACTAACTCATTCAACTCATAATTTATTATAAAACTAATATATAAAAATAGAACCCACGTGTCATCAACTTTTTCAACTCACTTTCTATTACATTTCTTAAAACCCGTACTAGGTCAAATGGTGTTGAATTATTAGGGACGGAGGGAGTAATAAACATCTAGAAATCAATCATTATGATGTAGAAGAATGTTAAATCAGCTCAGAAGTCAACAAAAATTATGATATCAATAACAAATTTCGTGGAATTTTAATGGTATGAAACAATTACAAAATGTACAAAAATTATAAATTAATTCGCTACTTTTAAAAGTTACGAGGTTGCCCAGAAGTCAACCAAAAGTTATAACTCAAATGGCAATTTTCCCTTAATGCATTGACCTCGTTAATTATTAATAAAAAAAATGTTATAGTTCAAATAGGAAACATGCTTCTAAATCGATTTATATATTGACAGTTTGACACCATTATCATACTCTTTTTTCTATACAACGATTGCTATATCAGAGAGAGCAAATATATATTTAGAGAGAGTCACACTAGGTTGAAATTGGCCCCAAAGTGCAAAGCAAAGACCTATTATAAGCCATTGGATCAGAAAATGGAGGGCCTAGATCGGATTATAAATGTATTATCATGGTCATTAACTCATTATGCAATGTCATTATAAGGGTGTTCATCTCAAACCATAATCTCAAGAATATTATGTACTTACCATCAGAGATTCAAACTTGAGCAGATGCTCCATGGCTCTTGTATCCATAAATCACAGATGCTTTAGCTTCAAATATTCCTAGACCAATTTCCTGCACTAAAAATATAATTGTCAGCCCGGAGCCATGGCATCCAAAGTGTATGAAACGATGTCGTTGGAATCAAATGGACGAAAAAGATATGAACTTCCATCTTATTGCAACGACATCGTCTCTTGAAGACAGTTTCTGTGTCATAATAGTAAACAAGGCTTCATAATTACATCGTATTAGAACATATAGGCATACATACCTAGATTAAGTTAAAAGCTCATAGTGATCCTCGGTGAAGGTTGGTTCTAGCTCCTTTCCAAAATTTCTCAGTGATAGAAAGCTTGGGGTGTGGAGAATTGCATTCACACGAAAATGATTTCCACTACAAGCTTCAAACATGACATCTCAATCTTCCTAATAGTTTTCGTCTTGTCAGAGTAGTAGAACAGCAGGTCTTCTTCATATTCCATCAGAATGTCACCATCTTCGAAAATTTTGATAGGCGAAACAAGCATATAGTCTCTACAAACGTCGCGGTCTTTTTTAATGACATATTCCTTTGTCCAAGATGTCTCATCCCCATACTCCCCCAAAACCCAGATGATGATTTTTTCTTCGGATGAATTATCACAAAGGCATAGGCTACCCGCCAAAGCTGACAAGCTCCCGACAGACCCTCCATTCACCAGAGAGGGATGAAAGAAGGTGCTGAAAAGCTCTGTTTCGAGATCAAAGCAAGAAATTTGTGGTGGCGTGCTTGGATCTGCCACCAACCAGTGAAGATTTCCGTTAAGAAATATCCCAATTCTGTCAAACAGTATCAGGGCAACGGGTATGACGCTTCTCCATGTTCGAGTTCCAAGAGTGTACACCTCGCAACGAGATTCGGTAAGCCTAATATTAGGCGAATCCTTTGTTTCGAATTTGTAGTCGTAGACAATCCTAACCACCTTATGTTGGCCAGTCGTTTTGGTCACTCCAAATCCATACGCGACTTTATCAGATGAAGAGCGGGGAGAGTCTATATTCGGACGAAGCTTGATAAATCGTCGTGTTATAGGGTTGCATACATAAAGTTCACAAGGTCGCTTGCCGGTCAGAAAAAGCAACCCATTAGCTGAACCCCGTATCAGTGCAGCGCGAGGGAAAACAAACTTGGTGACCGAGCTGTAGCGGAGATGATGGCGTTCAAGATCAAGCTTGTCTTCAAATTCAAAGATTTCGTACGAGTTCGTCTCCACATTAGACCGAACAACAGCCATCCCCGGGACTGACTTAGAAAGATGTAACTTGACAAACTCGCGAGTGTCGAGTAGCTTAAGCCATGATTTGCAAACACACTTGCAACGAATAACAGTTCTAGGGGGGAGCCATGACAGGATATTGATAGCGATTTCTAACAGTAAATTCACGAAGAATCCTCTCGCCATTTCAAGATTGTTCAGAGTTTAAATAGTCAGAATATCCAGATTATTGCAGTCTGCAAAATTCATCCCAATTTCTTCACCATTTCCCAAGCCGTATCAGAATGTTAATCGAGTAAATTCAACATTATGAAATCAATCTTTTACTAATGAATTTCTAGTAATTTCATCGAATCAATTTCAAACTCCAAAATCTTTGTAGCTAGGATAGGGCTTTCACTAGATATGAGATCAAAATTTGGGGGTAACATTTCTTCATTATTTAGAAGGAATTTCCAGAGTTTAGATGGTTAGAGTATCAGATTATTGCATTCTGCAAAATTTATCCCAATTTCTTCACTATTTCTCAAGCCGTATGAAATCAATTTCTGTACAGTTAAAACCTATTACTAATGAATTTCTAGTAGTTTCATCGTAGCAATTTCTAATCCAAAAGCTTTCTAGCTAGCTAGGATAGGGCTTTCAATAGATATGAAATCAACAATTTGGGGGTAACATTTGTGCACAGTCATCTTCTCACAAAACCAAAAAGAAAAAGGCAATCGACTAAAAGAATCTAAACATACAGAATCCAGAGCTGAAATGTAAGTAGCCGAGCAAATTTACCTGCTATGCCGTGAATTCAGATGGCCGATGAGTTACGGTATCGCCGATGATGTGTGACTGCTGAGTGAGTGGAAATGTCTACTTTTTCTCTTTCAGAAAAAGAAATAGGGACGTATTCAAATCCTTTTCATATCTTTTGTCCTTTTTTCTTCTTAATTCTAGCCCTACGATTTTATCATCTAACGGTTAGATTAATGTCACGTGTCATTTAATAATGCACATTTTCATTCTAATAATGCACAGCGGCTAATAATACAACATTATAGACTAATAATGCACATTTTCATTCTAATAATGCACAACGGCAAATAATGCAACATTATAGTCTAATAATGCATTGATCACAACCATCCAATTCAAGGATCCAACGACTGAGATTAAGAAGGAAATAGGACACTTAGGGTGCAAAGGAGCCTAACACACCCCAAAAGAAATATTTACAAATTAAATTAAATAATTAATAAAATACAATTTCAAAACAAAATAAAAAATAGAATAATCTCTTCATCACACCATAAGAGCATCCCAACGGGAGCAGATGGGAAGAGCACGCTCGTGCCAACGGAAGAGCTTCGTCTGCTCTAACGGACGCACATGCTTGGGCGACTGGGCTTTATTATAGCTGTTGGAAAAATGATTTTCTTAAAAAATAATTTGAGAAAATTTGGGAGAATTCAAAATATATACTGTACTATTTTTTTTACTTTCCCAAAAAATGTATCCGTTTCTTCCTACTTTAAATTTATTTTTTCATTTTTATTATCCCAAAATTTACATTTTTCATCTATAAATACCACTATTTTCACCCAATAAAATGGTAGTACAATTTAAACGATGATATGTTTGAGTAAACGCCCCGAACAAAATTGGGTTGTGATGGACGTACACCATATCAATCAAAAGCAACATCCCAGTGGCATAGAATCTTTTTAAAATTAAATTTGGAACATAAAATATGGACGGACACCATATCAATCAAAAGCACCATATCATTTTTTAAATTAAATTTGGAACATAAAATCTTTTTTGCTTCAATTGATAAAAATTTTAAACTATATATAGAAAATAAAGTTGAGCATAGCTTCAATTGGAGTAGAGACAGAGCAACTGAACCCAGTGGCATATTCATAGCAACATCCCATACAAATCAAGAAAATCTCTCACCTCTCATCATCAATCGGAATAGGAGACAAAATTTGGAGGACTCGTCCCTATGCATATTTAAAAACACACGATCCGATTGATCGTTGCGTCTTGTCTGCTTCCTTTTTTTTTTACCTTTCGCGTGCCTCATTCGTCGTTGCAAGTGCCTCCAAGCGACATTGCTCTTTCAACTTCGCTGCATCTTCCTCTCGTCTCGTTTCTTCTGCTTCCCTTATTGATTCGATCTCATCCCCTTGATTAATAGGCTCCTCATCGCCACAGAGCTCAGGTTGTGTATTCCACAGTTGCATAAAACATTGCACTTGAAGAAGTATTTGCTCTGCAATTTCAGTTACTCAATTACAATGAGGCAATTTATCATTATTTTCCTCCAAAAAGAAGAACTAAAGAAGGTAGTCTATTTAGACAAACTTCTCCTTGACATAGTTTGGCAAGAAATTATGCAACTAGCTATGCATTTCTCAGTTTCATGATCATTTAATCTATTTTATTACCGAATCGACACAATATATATTGGGATGTATTCAAATCCGAACACATCTTTGTTGCATTTCAGATCTAAGAACAATTATTAAGCCATTGGATTTGAAGATCTAATGGATACATTTTTATTGCAATTCATTCATTCTACAAAAATGCAGTTATCAGGAGTTGTTGTACCTGATGCCACGGAACATGGACGTTCGATCGCGACCAGAAGATTAGATCAACTCTGCAAGTCAAGAACTTCACTAAAAGGAGCAATGCAACAAGTAGTCTTGCTTTAGGGAATACGAGAGTTAAGGAGGTGGCAGCAATTCCTGAGATCGAGGATGGCTCGATTGCTCACCGACACATTTCCTTCACCAGTAATCACCACATGAGCATTCGCCATCCTTAAAATGATGAAACCTTTTTACATCTCTAACAATAATCTCTCTACTCTCAGCTTTCGACATGAACTTGATTGCATTGTGGCAGTCCCCACAAATACGCAGGTTCTTGAAGACTCTAATGGTGGCTTCACGAGGAAGCTTCAGGAGTCCATAAACGACCGCCAACTTCTCACTGTGAGTGGATAACGACTGCTCCTTTTGTTCCGGCACTATATCGTGCAATACATACTTAGTATCCGGAACGTATCCCAATTCCCTTAACCTCAAAACGAACTCCTCCAAATATCTATACACTTGATGAATCTCAGGGTGCACAGCATCGTCAACCAAAAACACGTGAACCTTCTTCTCAACCTCGAGCCAGCTACACCCCGGCTCCTTCTTCACTCCTCGATCCCTCATAAATTTACGGACTGTGGCAACACTATCCCACCGCCCTGCAGCAGCAAACATATTAGCCAAAAGGATATACGTGCCATCATGCTTCGGAATCATGTCAAAGAGATTTTCAGCAGCACGGACGCCTAAGTCCATGTTTCCATGAAGACGGCAGCCAGAAAGTAAAGCCTCCCAAATTTGTGACCCGGCCTCAAAAGGCATGGTCTGGATCACATTTTGAGCTTCGGTTAATCGCCCAGCTCGAGCCAACAAATCAACGAGTCGTGCATAATGATCTTCACAGGGAGTTATTCCATATACTTCCTTCATGGATTCGAAGTATTTCTTTCCTTCATCAACTAAACCGGCATGACTACAAGCAGAGAGGACCGTGAGGAACGTTATCCTATCAGGCAAAATGCGTTCTTCCAGCATCTCTTCGTATAACTCCGTTGCTTTGGCCCCATGCCCGTGTTGCCCAAGTGCTGCTATCATTGCATTCCACGACACAGAGTCGAGACACGGCATTGTGAGAAAAGCCTTGTATGCGGCATCAAGAGCACCGCATCTTGCATACATTGTTATAAGAGCATTTCCTGCTGAAAGGCTCGAGTCAAAGCCAAGTCGGATAAGCTGGCCGTGGAGCTGACGCCCTTGTTCCAAAGACGCAAGCACAGCGCAAGAGGTAATAGCGCCTGAAAATGCATAGTCGCACGGCTCAAGCCCGCAAGACTTCATCCTATTGAAAAGTTTCAAAGCTTCTTCGCCTAAGCCGTGTTGTGCTAACCCTGATATCATAACTGTCCACGCTAAAACGTTTTTCTCATACATCTCATCAAAAATGGCTTTCGCCTTGTCAATTTCCCCCACACTCACATAAGCTGACAACATCGCGTTCCATGAAACAAGATCCTTGGTGCAAGCGGCATCAAAAATGTTTCTTGCTTGGTGAACTTTACCACACTTCCAATATAAAGTGATCAAGGCATTGGTCACCGAAACCATGAAATCCGTTGGGGGTTTTGCCTCTATCCGAAGAATGTACGCATGAATCTGCTTACCATGAAGAATCAAGCTCGAATCAGCACAAGCGCTCAACACATTGGTGTAGGTAAAATCATCGTATTTAACCCCTAAAGACTGCATTTTTCTGAACATCTCAAAGACTTTCACAACCAACCCCTCTTGTACATATCCCGAAATCATAGAATTCCACGCCACCACCAAATCTTGATCCATCGAGTCAAAAAATTCTCTAGCAGCATCAAGATCTTTGTTTCTCACATACCCTGTGATCATCGTTGTCCACGACAGCTCATCCTTTACCGGCATCTCATCAAACAGTTTCCTCGCAGAGGCAAAAAGCGAAGAAGAAGACACGAAGGGAGAAAACGCACACTTGACATAAGCAGATAAGAGTGCATTTAAAACAGAAGTAACCAAACCGCAGCCGGATTTAAGCACAACGCAATGCATCTGATCGCATTGCTCCTCGCGAGTGGCTACAAGCGCCAAAGCTGCAAGCGTGCTTGTGAAAGTGAAACAGTCGGGTTCAAACCTCTTCCGCCTCATCTCACTGAAGAGACGAACGGCAGCATGGCCGTCGTTGCTATGGCAATAGCAAGCGATCATGGCATTGTAGCAGACCGTGTCTCGGATTCTCAGCGGGGTTTTCTCGAATATCTGTTTGGCCAAATTGGGGCTCCCAGAAGCAGAATATGATGCGATCATAGTGGTTCTTGCAACAATGTCTGGTTCGGGAATTTCATCGAACAGTTTCTCTGCGTAGCCCAAACGAGAGGATTTGCTGTAAATGTCAATCAAACGGTTACGAATGTGGCCGCGTGGAACGAAACCGGATGCAATCATGTGGGCATGGATTCCGGCGGCGATATGGTGGCCGGAAGGGCCGCGTTGGTGGCATAGATGAAGCTTGGCGGCGTAATTATTGGCCAAGGCACTGATATCCACCGTTTGCCGGAGTATTTGAATGGGATATACAGCTTTTGCGGCGGACATCAGTATAGCCGAAATTCTTGGAGATTCAAACGCTCAAAATCATGAATCCGGCGGCAAGGCAGCGGCGTGGTGGCTTGGTTAATAAATTTTGGAATAAATATAATTTTCAAAATTTATACACCTAAAATAAATAAAAAAAAACATAGTAACTTATTTTATTGTCAATGCAGAATATAAAGACTTTATGAATCATCTGAACTTAAATACTCATTCCATTTCTTAAAAATAAAATTTTGACAGTTTTTAAAAATAGAAATTTTTTGTTTATTAGACTATTTTTCGAAAATAGAAACACTCTATTTTTATTTTTCAATACAATTTCTAAATATTCATGTCCAAAAATTTTAACTCAATTTAATTGGGATGAAGGTAGTAATAAAACTCATGTAATATTTTATTTTCAAATAATGAAGGTAAAAATGTCAGTAATTATTCATCACTAAATTTTAGAATAAATTCTAATTCTGCTTTATTGAAAATGAAAAATACTGTACTAGACTACTAGTAGTGTACTTTCACGTTGGGCCTTTAATTTAAGTGGATTGGACCTTGACATAATTAAATAATGAATTTTCATTATAGGCTTCAATATTAATTTAAAATGGGCCAAAAACTAATTCTTTTGGGGCCAATTCTTTTTGGGCTCTCATTTAATTTATCTAGCGGACCAGTACTCTCTCACTTCTATGAAATATTGTCCAATTTTTCTATTTTAAGTACGTCTACAAAATATTGTCCATTTTATATTTTTTCATTTTTGGTAAATATATCACATTTTTTATTAACTCATACACTCATATTTTATTATAAAATTAATATATAAATATCATAATTACATTCCACTAACTTTTTCAACTCATCTCTTGCAAGTCATGGATAACATCTCGAGGGAGCAATTAAATTTAAAAAATAGGAGTATTAAATTAAATCGCAGCAGGCATAGTGTGCTTTTTATATTTAACACTTCTTCACCGACTCTATTTCACCCATCCCTCTCTCCTCTCTCTCTCTCAACAGAGCATCGAAATGGAAGTTCAATCGGGCGGCCGGAATTCATCATCGGCTCCGTCGAATAATGGAGATCGACGGAATCGGATTCGGTATGCTCACTGCAGCTGCTTCAGGCGGTGTTGTCGCTGTTTTTGCTGCTTCTATTCCTATCCTTAATCTCTGTTTTTCATGATCATCGTTCATCAGCTGTTGCTGAGATGTAAATCTTAACTCTGTAGTATTATTATGTATTTGGAGACTATTTTCTTTTGTTGGATTTGTGTGCTTCTCTCCTCTTTAAACCTTTATCTATCTATCATTAAATTGGACTTAATGGAACTGTAAAATAAATTTTAATAGAAGTGATTAATGTATTTGGAAAAAATGTTTTACCTATAAATATTGCTAATAATAATTAATTAATATTTTGATGATATTCAATTGATTTAATTATTAAAAAAATAATAATTAATTAATAGTATATTGTACTATATGGAGAAATTTTAAATTATATTAAAATAAAATTGTAAATTACTATAAGATACTCCTTCCGTCCTCAAAGAATATGCACTTTGGGATCGACATAGGTTTTAATACAAAATTGATAAAGTAAGAGAGAGATAAAGAAAAAAAGTAAATAAAGTATTGTTGGTGAAGAATGTGTCTCACGTTATTAAAGAGAACAGAGTTTCAAAATTAGAAAGTGCATACTTTTATAGAACGGACTAAAAAGAAAAAAGTGCATGTTCTTATGGGACGGACTAAAAAGGAAAGAGCGCATCCACGGAGGAAGTAATATTTTGTCCGCTAAAAAAAGATTAACATAAAGAAACTATGATTTAGGCATATGATATATTTACGTGGCAACAAAATTTGACTTAAATTGATTGCGTAACGTAAAGAAGTACTAGTAGACAAGTAGTAATAATTTTGTAAGTGTTGATTAATTTTATGATGTTTACCGATGATTTTACTTACTAGAGTGTTGATTAATTTTGTGATGTTTAATAATTATTTTACTTACCTAGAGTGTTGATTAATTTTGTGATGTTTATCAATTATTTTACTTACTAGAGTGATGATTGATTATGATATTTTAATTTTGAAAAATATCGAATGTCTAGAAAAGGACCTAAACTTAGTTGCCTCCAATCTTTTCTAGAAATCACTAGGGCCATCAAAGCCCACCTGCAGCAACCAGCCGATGGATAGGATACGGTTGAAACCGACGAATTTCCGTACAAAGGGAGTAGGAGATTTGTTTTGAGTTATAAGGAAGAATGGAAGATGAGAGATTAATGTGACGCAGATGTCTATGATTCAAATCAATACTCATCTATAAACTTCAGAAGGCCGAGCTATGTGTTGTGGTAATAGCCCTCGGGTCCTTCAATAATTTTAATCTTTTAGAAATTTAAGTTAGAATTCTAATTTTATAAACCGCGCACGAATAGGAATTCCATTTTTCTATTTTAGTCAGTCTGCAAAGAAGAGTTCCGGTTCACTTTTATCATAAATATATTCCCTTTGGCCCAACTGAGTTGAGTTACTTCTTTTTTATACTCGTTTTGAAAAAATCATGGTAGTAAATAGTTAAAGTGGATAAATAGTAAAATAAAAGCAAGAATGATGTAGATAAGACTCTTATACATGGTTCTCGCTTTTAACTTTACTATATATCCACTTTAACTATTTATTGGAGTACGATTTTTTTCAAAACGAGTGCAAAAAAAATGACTCAACTTAGTTTGGACGGGGAGTAATATGGTCTCATATTTCACTCACTCGTTTCACTCCATTTCATTTCAAACTATTATATATAAGTGAGACCCATTCCACTCATATTTCAATTAAAACTATTATATATAAGTGAGACTCATTTCAAGAAATGGGACTTCTAATGGTTAGAGAGAATATTATTTCAATAATTAAATTTGAGGATAATCACTTTGTAGCATATCATTTCTTTGGTTCTATATTAGTTCTTTAATGCTATAACTTATTGATTTTATATCAATGTTATTTCTCTTAATTTATTGTAAGATTATCAAAAAAATCATTGAAATTTTAATTTTTTTAAAAAAATTGTTAAATTTTGTTAGTTGATTTTAGTTTTTGTTTTGATTTCAAGAGAAAATGTAGATAAGTAGATTATGAAATGTCTTCTAGGTTTTATCAACATAAGAGCATCCACGATAGAAATCGGCCAGCCATAGGCCAACCGCAATAAAAATAATTCAAAACAACTACATTTACGAAATTAAATTTACGATTAAATTGCGGAATTAAATTTACGAGACATATACGGAAAAATTCATTCATATCATTAAAAAAAAAGGTACATAGATAAAAAAAAATACATTATTTTTTTCAAAAAAAGGGCTTCCACACACGAGCCCGCCACTCTCTACTCCTCGTCGTCGCCGCCGCCACCCGGGGTATCTGAGCCCGCGTCTAAACCCCCCACCAGTGCCCTCGAAGCATCCAAATCCACCCGCATGTTCTCGAGCATCAAGTAGAGGAACCTCTTCTCCGTGGGGTGGTTGCAGCCTTCCACTCTTGGAAGACCGCGAACATCCGTTCCTCCGTTTTTGCACGCGAGAATAAGGTTACGCGCGTGGGGGGGGCGGGTGCCGAGATGACCTCCTGGGGCGATAGGGGGGATCCTCCCCTCGCTGCCCGTTGCGCCCGCTTTTGGCCAACCGGGCGAGGCGGCGACGAGCAGAGGATGGAGGGGACGGAAACTCCTCAGCATGCGGGGGAAGGTCGTGGGATCCGCTGCTGCTGCCGCCGCTGTAGTCGCCGGAATAGTTCAACCTCTGCTTCTACGGCCACCCAGCGTCGCACCCCGCCTGGAACTTCTCGGAGTCCTTCAACAACACATAGCATTCCCGAGAAGAGGAACTCCTTATACTTCCCCGGAAAGGGGAATTGACTCTCTGCTATCCTCCGGGCGTCTTCCTCATTCTGCCCACTAGTAAGCTGGCGAAGGGCGTTGGCGTACAACCCCGAAAATCGGCCGACCGCGGCCCTGATCCGTTCCCACTCCTTCCGGCACTCCTCCCCGTTGTAGTCCTTCCCATGCGGGCAATTCCTCCTGTAGGCTGCTCTAATCTTCGCCCACATGTTGACGACCCGCTAGTTGTTCGCAACCAGCGGATCGTCGCAAACCGACAACCACGCCTTGGCCACGCCGGCGTACTCATCCTCCGTCCACTTCCTCCGCGTTGGGTGTCGTGAACAGCGGGCTGCGACGACTCGCCGACCACCTTGCCCTTCCCCTGGCCTTCTTCTTCTTCGGCGCAGCCCGACCCGCTGGAACGGGAGTGCCCGGGTCCCCGAGATCAATCCTCATCTCATGCAATGACAAAAGGTCATCGCCAGTGAACGTCTCCACTTGGGTCGACGTGTGAGGCGAAGCCATCAAAAAATCAAGAGAGGGACGATAGACCGTGTCCCCCCACCCACCCCGTTGACCCCTGCATCCCGGGATGTATACCGGGCTGCATCCCTCCCTGCCATACCGGCATCATCCCCATCATCTGCTGCTGCATCTAGGGCATACCTCCCCACCACGGCGTTACACTGCCCGCCGCTCGCTGCACCCCGCCCGGCATCCCTCCCCCGGTTCCCCGCATCCCCGGCGCTCCAGCCATCATCCCCATCAAGCTGTTGCCAAGGGACATTAAACCCTAGGCCCATCTGGCCTCATCTAGATCCCACGGGTACCGTGGGAGTATGAAGCCGCTCGTCGCCGGACTGGACTCGTTGTTGTTGTCCATCACTCGATGTTGCTCTTGTACGAAATTTAGAGAGAGAAAAACTCGTTAAAACAAGTGGTGCAAATGAAAATGAAACTAAAATCGCGTATATATAGGTATTCAAAAATTTTTTTTAAAAAAAACGAAAATTGGCGCTGGCCGATCGGCACGCCACAATGGCGGCTAGCGCACCCGAATCGGCCAGCCCACGCCGATTTTCTCGCCAATTCTCGGCTGGCCGATTGCAATGGTTCGGCTAGCCGATCGGCTAGCGACGCGAATCGGCTAGCCGCTATTATGGATGCTCTAAAAATGACCGGCTCCGTTCTCCTCTAATTCCACATGCACTTTGAACAATTTAATTTAGAGGAAACCGAATGAATTCAAACTCATGTTTTTTTTTCAATTGCTTCGAAGTCGATTCCACCAATCAACTAAGTCACTATACGAGACGTAAATACTGAGCTTACCTAAGTAAAGGATAGCTAAGGAATCCTTAAGTGATGTGGATTGTGAATATCCTAAAGTCACCTATTACCGTGCACTTTTTATCATGTTCATCTTAACTCCATCCCTACAAAATGAACTAAAAATTGAGATCAAAGCCGTGGCAAAGCAAATTATTATAAAAACACAATCAAGATAAAGATTAAAGGGTTAGTTAGATTATGGAGTAATTTATAAACATGGTTTGATTGGTTTCCAAACCACCAACACAACATTGCAGTTATGATCCACAGTTGCCATGTTTTGACTCCACAATTATACCCATTTTTTTAAATAAAAATTAAGCAATGATTTAAAAAAGATTAAAACATTAATTCAAGTAGTGCATGAATTTCCGGCTAAGGGACAAAAAGCATGAGATCCGGTTTAGCAGGTGAAGAAAGTGACTCACAAAAAATCTTTTTTCATACAATACTATAATGCTGCCCTCCACAATCCCACCCCAAAAAAAGGAAGAAATTTGAAACATGACAACAAAAAAAATAGTCTTGGAATTGATGTGTGTTTCTTGTCTCTGTGTGTTTGAGAGAGAGGAATTTCATCATCAAATCCATTTAGACAAAAGCTTCACAGAGTGCAAAAAAATGAAAAATTGAATCTGATTATTTATCCCTACTGTCGAAACTCCACTTTCATCATTTTTATTCTACTGGAATTATCAGTGAATGTCACACCTACCTAAGTGTAGTAAATTGATTTTAATTTATTTTTTGAAAAAAAAAAAAGACAGCTACTTGTGGTAAAATAATGATCAAGATTTGACCTTTTTTGTCCCCTCTCCCTTGTTTGTGTAATAAGAAGCTTCCATTCCACTTTTATCACTGCTCTCTCTTTTATGGGAAACAGAAACATAAACAGAGAAGAAGCTGCTTTTTGCTTGGTTCAAATCTGCTCTCGGTTTTGTGGGCATTTCCAGCTCAACTTTCTTTCAAATTAAATTGGGAAAATTGAAGCCTCATTCTTGAATATTTAAAAATGTTGTTTATTTTTTTTGTGCAGATTTCTTAATAAGTTTTTTTCCTTTTTGGGGATGTCAATAGAAAAGGCCTATTTAGGCTTCAATCAAATCCTCTTGATTTGCACTTGGCATGGGAAATCGCACTATCGGGTCGTTTTTATGTCGACAAGCTCTAAGTCGAACACAACTTATTAACGAAATCCTTGACACAAATGTGGTTTGCTTCATTTAAACAAGAGCTATAAAAGAACATGTTAACGATATGCTAGCATCCGATACTAAGATAACGTGATAAAAATCCAACTTCACAATACACTTTACTCTCACAAGTCTACTTCTCTAAGTTTAAAAACTAATACTCAAATAAATCAAAACTAGTAGTACTAAAATCTAATATTATTATTAATTAATAAAAATAATACTTCATTCATCTATCAAAAATTAATTGATTCAACACAAGTTTAATGCAAAATAAAATATGAGAGAGATATATCAAAAAAGTATGCAAAATAGTAGGTATTGGTTAAATGTGACACGTGTATATAATTTGGAAAATAAATTCATTTTTTGTATGAAATTAATTTTGGCAGGCAGATGAATTAAAAACATGCAATTATTTTTTATGACCGAATATAGTACTAATATTAATAATAACGGACCACGAGAACTCATCGTGAAATGATCATACTAAAATAACAAGTACTATACGATAAACTTGAGACTAATCATTTACTTTTATGCATTCTATATCATGTTTTATTGTCGTATTTAAAATTGTCAGTCATTCATTGTACTCTATCAAAGCAAAAACTCCATAAAAACCAAATATTCTTGGCAAAATTTAGTAGAAATCCAAAATTTCTACTTTCAAAATAATTTTTCAACATCTTACGATATATACTAAAATACAATAAGAAACAACATAGGGGAAAATGGGTAAAAAACTAGACAAACATAAATTACAACAAGAAGCTACTAATCTAACCTACTCTTACATTTTTCATTTTCTCCTTTTCTTCTTCCCATTTCTTCAAATTAAAAATAAAAAATAAAAAAAACTACCCCTTTTCTTCACCAGATTTTTTTTCTCCTGATTTTTTTTCTCTACCTATGGCTGCATAAATCCAAGAGCTTCTTCCTCCCTTCAACAATATCATCGAAGAAATCATCAAGCTGCCCAACGATATTCTCCGTCCCACTTCTCAAATTCCCAAAATACCCCTTCAGATTCTCCACTCTCTCCCTAACCCCGATTTCCGATTCCCACTCCACGATTATCCCCTGCGCGCTCCGCTTCTCCAGCTCCGCCCTCAGCTCCTCCATCGCCGCCTTCGAGCGGCGGAATTCGTACATCAGGACCCCCGCCCGCGCCGCCGTGTTACCGATCTCCGCCGCCACCCGCCGCTGCAGCCGCGCCGTCGACACCGTGAGGCTCGATCCGAACAGGACGTCGTCGTAGCCGCTGCAATTGGGGGAATTCGATTCCGGCCAGAAATAGACCAATCCGTTGAAGAGAATCGTCAGTAGGAGCGAGCTCACATTCCTCATCGCGTAGAGGACGCCGCGGAATCCGTTGAATCCGTGCAGCCGCGGCTCGCTCGCGTCGAATTTGAGGGATAGAGGCTCGATTCGCGTCTCCGTTAGTGACCGGTTTTCCTCCTGAATCCCTACCGCCTCTCTCCTGCATCCTGAAATCGCGCGGATCAACTGTTCGACGAAATGCCGCAGTTAATAAAAATCCAATCTGTATCCATGATTTGGGTTTTTAGGGGCTGTGGATTACCTGGCGGGAGAGCTGGGGGCTCAAATGGCGATGGCTGTCGAGGGAGGAGATGATGTTTAGGCCGGCGGAGTAGTAGTTTTCCATGCCAGAAATCCCTGTTTTGAGGATTTGGCAAACCTCCCAAAGCTTGGAGCTTTCATCCATGTATTCATCAAGCCATTTCTCACCCACTGGTAAGTGGAGTTTTTGGACCAAAATGGTGAGCTGATTGTGGGAGGATCTTAGGAGGGAGAGGACTCTTTGGAGGAATTGTATTGACATGAAGTTGCTCGATAGAAAAGCTCGTTCGAGATCGTCTATGCCTCGAGTGAGGAAGTTGTAGAAGCCATTGACAGAGTTGGTTGAAGAAGCATCCATCATAGAAGGAGGGATGAAAGAAGAGGTTAGAATTTAAAAGGGGATGGAGGAGGAGAATAGTTGCAAAGATTGTGGTATTTAAATTGGTGGAGGATGAGAGAGAGAGGAGGAATGGAAGGAAGGAAAATCAAATCTTGGAAGCTCACAGGTTTCTAAGGTTGAAAAGGATTGTTGGGAGCAATGATGAGTGTTTCCTATAGAGGGGAAAGGATGATTAGTAATCTGCCATTTTCATAGTTTAATGGGAAGGAAAAAAGAAGAAAAGGGAAACTTGAGGGAGATGAAATTGTCTTTTGGAGAGAGAGGGAGAAGAAGGGCTTTGTTTTATGCAACAAAGTGGTTTATCATTATTGATTATGTGGAGATGGGAGGAAACAAAAAGGAAAAAGAAGATAAAAATTGCTAAAGTTGTGTATGTGACATTTATTTATATCTTGGCCCTTTTTTTCTAATCTTATTTATGATGTTAGATTGAGTTCATTGTGTGGTAATACCAGGTTGACTTGAATTGAAAACATTGATTAATTAGTAGTAGTACTTTAGTTAAGTAGTACTAACCTCACCTTATATTGTATTTTCTTATGTTTTACTACAAGATTTTAGTTCCCTTTTTTTCTTCCTCGAGCAACTGGAATTGTTCCTTCAATCCCCTCTATTTTCATTGAAATTTGTGGATTTTTGTTTCCTCCTAGATATAGTAGTCTTTGCCTTGTCTTTAGTTTAATTTCTTGTGTTCTTTTAAAGGGGATTTTGGAATGATGGGATTCTTTGTATTAGCATTTTGCACCTTTCTACTATGCAAGAAATCAGTCTTTTTAGGCCACCCAAACTCATTCTTACTTTCTTTTTTTAATTTGAGTTTCTTTATTTTTATTTTATTTTCATCTTCATCATATGATTCTCT
This sequence comes from Salvia hispanica, assembly GCF_023119035.1. Taxonomy (NCBI): domain Eukaryota; kingdom Viridiplantae; phylum Streptophyta; class Magnoliopsida; order Lamiales; family Lamiaceae; genus Salvia; species Salvia hispanica. The sequence continues at coordinate 28,124,779 of NC_062966.1, read as the reverse complement.
CATTTTTTGGTCGTACAATGTATAATGCTCCCCCTAGAGCTTACAATGAACAAACCCACATGATTCTTGAAGCACTCCATTTGATGAGTGGCCCCCTTCACCCTTCAATCATCTTTTATGGAGGCCTATACCACCCCTTATTGCTAATGGAATTTTCACTTGATTTACATAGTAAAAGGAAAGGCATTCCCATGATATGTATATATGAGTATGCTTCTTTTTGTTAGTGTTGATAATTATACAAAGATCAATAGTGTAAGATTGATAAACATATTGGAATGAGCTACTAACTAGTGACCATCTTTGCCATACAATTGAATGTGGTGTGGAATAAAAATAGCAATATATGTGTTAGAGCACCTATTCAGATTAGCATTCAAAGATTTTTGTCAAGTTACACATAACTCGTCCTACATAAAAAAAAATATATATAATTAAAAAGAAATTAACTTTAATACTCTACTCTGTAAGCCACTACCCATATCACCAACTGATTTTGACAGAAAATTTCACTAGAGGTTGGATTTTATTCATGTATCAAGTACGTTTCAATTATTAGGACTGTACCTAATCTTCATAAAATCTAATGCAATTTAACCTAGAATCATAATTTCTAACATGATATCAGAGCAAGGCACATGCCCAAGTTGAATGTGTCATTAAAAGTGACATATATGAGAGATCGTGTTAAGATATTATCAAATAAATGACTCACATGTGAGGGAACGAGTTGAGAATTGAGATATTCACATGTAGATTGTCTCACTTTGAATATATGAAAGAAAAAGTGACCATGGTCATGGGAAACAACATTTTTCTTCCAACTTCTAGATCAAGGGTTCGAGTAACTATGGACACAAGTAAATAGCAATTGGTTAGTCTCCCCTCTAAGTATGTTTTAATAAATGGGATTTACATTTTTAACTCGGGTAAATTCTAACCAAAATTGCAATTGGTTAGTCTCCCCTCTAAGTATGTTTTAATAAATGGGATTTACACTTTTAACTCGGGTAAATTCTAACCAAAATTGCAATTGGTTAGTCTCCCCTCTAAGTATGTTTTAATAAATGGGATTTACACTTTTAACTCGGGTAAATTCTAACCAAAATTATTGTTCCGATGCTTATTCTAGCCTAGATGTCTAAGTGGGAAGTTGAGGGGAACGAGAATTCTTGAAATTTTATATGGTTGGTTTTTATTTAATTAAGAAAAATGTGACTTTTGAGAAGAGGGTGGTCGTGGGTTTTTGGAGAATGGGACATTAGAGAGGATGTTGGTCCTTTGAGATTTTGTTGGAAAGTGTATTAGTGAGAATGGTCCAATATTTAAGGCCGTTGATTTGGGTGCCCCTTTTCCTTTGCTGCCCACATCACCTGCATCTAATTATAGGATGAATCTTCTTTTAAGCCACACATGTGATGGAAGCTATAGTGAGGAATTTACATAAGTATCAAGAATAAATAAAATTTATCACAATTTTTAAGTAGTCTAGCATTTAATATATGTAATTATAGAGAAATTTTATGTTAAATACTTATTGTATTATGTTTTGTTTTATGCATCTATTCTAGTCTTTATTTCAAAATTATCCTTGATGTCATTAATTCAATAAATTATTTAAAAATTAATGCTCGATTTATTCATTTTCTCTATTATTTAAAATAAATAAATAAATAAAACAAAAATAAGCTATGATTTCTATATAATTTATAACATTAATAATGTCAATAACAGTTTTTACTTTGTTATAATAAAAGTAAAGTGTATAAATAATGCTAAACACATACTTAAAGAAAGTGATTCTTTCATAAATTATGTGACATAACATCCCTCTAAATAAATATATTAAAATTCTAATCTATTGTTAAAAGTTAAACAAGAAATATACACATATTTGGAAAAAGTACATACTTTCTAACAGTAGTAATTTATCTAATTTAAATTTTTCTCTCACTACCCCAATCAATCGAGGAGTTGGAGCATGCTTTTGGGAACAATTTTGTAATAATTCACTTTTTATTTTAAATCAATCCCATCTTCTATGTCAGACTATAAATGCATCTAGGAGTATATGATACCAAATAAACGTACAAATTATGATCTATAAAAGTTAATTTATGTTCTGAAATTAGGTGGAAGAAAAAAACTGGCCACCATCATTTTCCATCCTAATAAAGTTGCCATGCTCTATAAATTTCTTCAACAAGAATGTTTCATTTTCTTCTTAATGAACCCTAGATGGATCCAACTGTATGGTCCATATCCCCCTCATCAATGAAAATGATCTCATGCATATATATTGGATTTAATAATTGGAAAATAACATCTCATCAAAGTTACATAAGAATGTATGAATAATGCATCCAATTACTCCAACATCATATGGCTTCCATATATATTCAATTTATTTAGGTGTTCACTCTTGTGTGTGTGTAATGTACTAGCAATAACATTAAAATTCTCTCCATTGTTCAACTATCATATGGTTGTTTCAGATACCATCAGAATTCATAATTTATCAGTCATAAAATCGTCGCTCTATCAATTATGTCGGATTATGAGAAATTGTGCTCATATATTTATTATCTGTTAATATGAAAATTGCTTCTAGGGGCCACATTTATAGTGTAGATAATCATGGGAATAAAGAAATTGATTAAAATCTACTTTTTCTAAGATGATATCTCATGCGCGTGGATTAATGGGTCATGCACTATGTTTAACTACTTAAGAATAATAAAAATTCACTGATTCAGGTACATGTGTATACTAATACAAGTGCAACAAAATTTTACTGACTTATATATTACATAAATGTGTTATCTATATATGTTACATTAAACCCAATTAATTGTATTGAACAAAATGGATACGATTAAACCAAATTTCTTTTTGCACGGTACAAAAAGATCGATTGAAAAAGATGTTTTTCTAGTTTAATTTCAATTTCAGATTATTGGCATAATTGTTGCCAAGTGCCAACTAAATCAAGTGGAAGATTTTTCTAGGTTGATTTGGGGCCTCTACTTATATTTCCACACCCACTTTCTGGTCAAAAACAAGATTAAAGAGTCATCATAATGAGACAATTGTTAAAACATCATTGGCATAATTCTTTGGTATTATTCAATCATAATCACCTTTTTCTGTACTAAATTGTGCTTAATAAAATTTGCACGCCTAGTGAAAAATTATTTCATGTTTAATTTGCTGTAAAGGGCGAGTACGATGAGACATATACAGGGCTCGCGCTTGAGCATCCATAATGGTAAATAAGCCAGCCTATTTCTCCTCCTGCCACATTATCCAGCACTAAAATTCCTCATGCCACATCATCAGGACAAGCAATAGGCTAGTCATAGACTAGCCACATCATCAGCACTATTAAAAAAAATAACTAAATTTACGGAATTAAAAAAAAATACGGAATTAAATTTATGACACATAAATTCATTAATTTCTTTTTAAAAAAGTACATTAATTATAAAAAAATACATAAAACAAAAAAAACTATCGTCGTGCAGTCCTCCGCGCCCACAACTCTTCAATTAAATCCTTTTGGAGTTTAATATGAGCATCCACTTGGCGCATGTCGTCGTGTGCCTGGAGGCGGCCGATTTCATCGTGAGGTACCCCCTTCGTACGTTGGGGGTGGCCACACCGTGGCTTGGACCGGCTTCATCGTCATTGGCCCAACTAATCAGTTGTACACATTCATCTTCGACTATCATGTTGTGCATGATAATACAGACGTACATTATGAAGCAATGCAGTCGACATGCCACAAACGCGCTGGACCCCTAATTGCCGCCCATCGGGACTGGAACACACCAAATGCGCGCTCCACGTCCTTGCGCGCCGACTCCTGCCGTTCCGCAAAGTAGGCCTTCCTGTCCTCATTTGCGCATGTAATCATCTTCACAAAGACGGGCCACCTAGGGTATATCTCATCCGCCAAGTAGTAGCCCGTATCATGTCGGTTGCCGTTGGCGACAAAACCGATGGCCGGACCGACGCCCAGGCACTGCTCGTTGAAAAGGGGCGACGAGTTGAGAACGTTGAGGTCGTTGTTCGACCCGGCTACCCCAAAATACGCATGCCAAATCCACAGCCGATAATCGGCTACGGCCTCGAGGATCATAGTGGGATTCTTTCCCTTGTAGTCGGTGGTGTAGAACCCCTTCCAGGCAGCGGGACAGTTCTTCCACTCCCAATGTATACAATCTATGCTGCCTAACATCCGTGGGAACCCATGCTTCTCCCCGTGCATCTGCATCAGATCTTGACAGTCTGTCGGGGTAGGGCTTCGAAGATACGCTCCTTGAATATTTCAACGACGCCCTCACAGAAATGCTTCAGACACTTCACGGGCAGACGTCTCACCGATGTGGAGGTACTCGTCCCACATGTCTACCGCGCCTCCGTAGGCCAACTGCCTGATTGCCGATGTGCACTTTTGAATAGGGGTGTGGCCGGGTCTGTCAGCCGCATCGTTCTTGAAGCGAAAGCACTTATATCGACGCTCCAAAGCGTCAACGATACGCATAAACAACTCCCTGCGCATCCTAAAACGCCGCCTGAACAGGTTGGCGTTAAACCGCGGTTGCTCTGCGAAGTAGTCATCATATAACCGCTGATGTGCAGCTACGTGATCCCGAGCAATCACTGCTCGGCGGTGGACAACGGGTCTAGGTCGAGGTACCGCCGGCTGCATAGCCCTTTGTAGCAGCCGGTCTATCTCACTGGACGTATAGGCCTCCAATGCTTCGTCCATTTGCCGTTCGTACTCCTCATCACTACTACCACTACTACCACCCGCGTTACTCATTTCGCATTGTTGCTCTTGTATAGAAATTAAGAGAGAGAGAAAACTCGTTAAAACAAGTGGTGCAAATGAAAATGACATGAAAATCGCGTATATATAGTGTTTCAAAAATTTAATTAAAAAAAATGCGCTGGCCGATCGCTCGCCGATCGCCAGCCTACAATGGCGGCGAGCGGATCGGCCAGCGCTCGCCGAAATTTTCGCCGAAATGGCGCTCTCCGATTGCAATGGTTCGGCGAGCGGACCGGCTAGCGCCGAGAATCGGCTAGCCGGTCGCTCGCCGACCATTATGGATGCTCTTATTTTTATTAAAAAAAAATTACAGCCTATTTTTTTCATGTCTACATGCGACATAATTTATACAACCATAAACAAATGTGCATATACTTTTAGATCATCTATTAAATTCTCATCTAAATATTCCTTTTTTTTAGTAATTATCAAAGGTATTTACTAGCTGCCCAGTGACTATTTACAGCCTACTTTTTTCATGTCTACATGCAACATAATTTATACAACCATAAACAAATGTGCATATATTTTTAGATCATCTATTAAATTCTCATCTAAATATATTACACAAGTGAAGAGAAGAATACTCCTTTTCTTTTTGGTAATTACCAAGAATATTCACTGACGGCGTAGCTATTTCCCACGCTCATTTCATAGTGTTTTTCGCTTGGAAGTTGCGTTGGAGTACATTTATTTTATTGTATTTATTTTCTACCATATATCAATATGATTGTAATCAAAACTGAACCAAATTTAAATATATGACCAAGATCCTAGATGAAAAATCAACAAAATCCTTATTTTTTCCACAAATATATTTTTATTTATAAATTAAAAAATACATAATCTGTGCCCGAAATAAAGACTCATTTTACATTTAATGGGTGTTAGCAATTAAAATTTTCATATCACTTTGTTTTCTATTTTGGTATGTGGGTCCGCATTCCGATAAATCACTATGCTCATACAAACATTTCATTATAAAATTGATACTCGGTTTGTTCATCATTAGTAGTATGTAGATGACACATATTTTAATATTAGTATCAAATGAGTAAACTATAAGAAATATCAGAGAAAAAGTGATTTGTGTATTGTTAGCGAAGAATGCAGATCAAAGAACCTTTTACTAAATATAGGTGACTACTTTTTTTTATGGATAACCTCAAATAGATGAGACTAATTAATTTTCTCATTAACTTTTAATTTCTTCATATTTTAAAAAATGTGAGTCGAATCAAAGTGAGACTTTTTCTCATACAATGGTGGATGAGTATATATTCCAGGGTGAAGAAAAGGCATAATGAACAATGAGTGGCAGATCGTACTTGGTGTTTCTGCAATTGTCGTTTCAAGCAATAGTAATTTTATTCTAAAGGCTGTTACTCTCATAATACACATTGTCCATTTTGGGCATGCAATTATAGCCAAATAAAACACTTAACCATGCTTTGTTCTTGTTTCGACTCACCAAATTTTGTCACTCATGCATAAGAGAGATGTCACTAATTAACAATTGATGTAAGTATGCATATTTTGAAACTAATGATGAATCTCAATAACTAATTATATAATTATTCAAACTAAATAGAGTATCAGATCTTATGTACTACTCCATTTGTCCCAACTAAATTTAGTGATACAGACCAAACAGGAGAACTCATTCCAAAAGACTAGCCTGTTAGCAAAGAGAGTCCATTTAACCTATATAGCCCACACCAATTGCTCTCACAACTGATGTGAGAATTGAGTCCGTAACATTCGACCCTCCTTTAAGGGCCAACGTCCTCGTTGGTCACGGCTGGTTCTTTGCCAGACCACCACTCCAAGTTCTCGTTGGTCACGGCGGATTCTTTGCCCGGCCACCACTCCGTTGGTCACCACTCCGAGTCGGCCCCAAACGCACTCGTTGGTCACGGCGAGTTCGCTGCCCGACCACCACTCCGAGCCGTTTGGGCTCTCAATGAAAGCACCAATTGATACAGACCAAACAGGAGAACTCATCCCAAAAGACTAGCATGTTAGGGAAGAGAGCTCATTTAGCCTATATACCCCACACCAATTGCTCTCACAACTGATGTGGGAATTGAGTCCGTAATATTTAGTCACTTCTTTTTTGCATTCATTTTTAAAAAATCATATATGGTAAAAATATAAGCGAGAATAATGTAGATAAAACTCTTCTCTGCATTATTCTCACTTTTATTTTATATATATTCACTTTAACTACTTATTACAATTTTTTCAAAACGAACTTTCTTGGGACAGAGGGGGACAGAGGGAGTATGTTTTATCATCATAAACCCTAATCTTCTTCAACTCTTTGTTAACTTTAAGTTATTTTTATTAATTCATTTATTTCAGGTTTAAAAGTAATTTGTCAATGAGTTTTTAAGTTTTGAAGATAGCAAAGAATTTCGTTTCCGTAAATTAAAGAGCTTTTGTGTAACGAGGTATAGACGAGAGGGCTACAATTAAACAACGAGCTTAGATGAATTAATATTTTGTGGCAACATAAATTACATAAAAATTGTCCCTTTCAGTCTTTTCTAGCAAATAATTGAAAATATTGCATGGCAAAACCAATCATTGTGAGAGTGAAAAAAATGTGCAGCCTTATTCAAAGATATAATGACACAAATAGAATTTTCAATTATTTAAGCTTTATATTCATAAATGTGTAATAATTTTTATTTCTAATTGAATAGGAGTATTAAAACGTAAAATGTTATATAGCTTGATTTTACTAAGTTGGTTCATTGTTCTTTTTTTAATTTTGTACTATTACTCTGATTCTAGTTAGTCGGCCCCAAACATACTCGTTGGTAAGGGGAGTACGTTGCTCGGCCACCACTCCGAACCGTTTGAGCTCTCAATGAAAGCACCAATTGATACAGACCAAATGTGAGAACTCATCCCAAAAGACTAGTTTGTTAGAGAGAGCCCATTTAGCCTATATACCCCACAGTTTTATCATCATAAACCCTAATCTTCTTCAACTCTTTGTTAACTTTAAGTTATTTTTATTAATTCATTTATTTCAGGTTTAAAAGTAATTTGTCAATGAGTTTTTAAGTTTTGAAGATAGCAAAGAATTTCGTTTCCGTAAATTAAAGAGCTTTTGTGTAACGAGGTATAGACGAGAGGGCTACAATTAAACAACGAGCTTAGATGAATTAATATTTTGTGGCAACATAAATTACATAAAAATTGTCCCTTTCAGTCTTTTCTAGCAAATAATTGAAAATATTGCATGGCAAAACCAATCATTGTGAGAGTGAAAAAAATGTGCAGCCTTATTCAAAGATATAATGACACAAATAGAATTTTCAATTATTTAAGCTTTATATTCATAAATGTGTAATAATTTTTATTTCTAATTGAATAGGAGTATTAAAACGTAAAATGTTATATAGCTTGATTTTACTAAGTTGGTTCATTGTTCTTTTTTTAATTTTGTACTATTACTCTGATTCTAGTTATCTTTTTGGCAATGTACATACAAAAAATTCTTATTATCATGATTGGTTTAAATCCATATTAAATAGAGGCCATGAGACCAATTGTATTTTATTGATATAAATAAATTAGTTATTATCAATAATTTATATACTGTGGAATGCAAGTTTCTAGGAAACTTGATATTGACGGAAGAATATATAGAGATTGATTCAAGGACAAGACATCATTATAAATACGTATGGAATAAAAATAATAAAAGTGCTCTCAAGAAATTATTACAATTATAAACCCAAAGAAAAGATAAGAGATATAATGATGAATTGTCAAGAGGAAAAAAAAGTAGAGCTAGAAGAATAACATTCCCATAAATTTATAAGTTCTTTTACATTTGGGCCATGATATATTTCCCCCTTTTAGGCTAGCATTAGGGTGAGTTCTTCACAATAGTCTTTTTCTAACCTTAGTTAATTAGTTAATTAGGTCCACTTTGAGATTCCTTCCCTTTATTTGTTATAATAGTATAAAATACAATCAATTTCGAATAACATCTTAGTGTATAACTAAGAGCAAATGTCACCATTTTGAAAATAAAACGGTTGTGACTAATTCTAAATGTTGCAATTGAATATAACAACTGGGGGTGATTTTGTTCATTAGTGAAATTGATTTTGTGTCATGCCAAATTCATCAATCTTGTCATGGATTGATTTTATTTTATTAATTACTATCATATTCATATGTGTCGTGACCACTTTCGTTACGTGTATAAATGAGATGCAACAAAATATAAATTAAATCAGAAGAGAATTAATAGGGTAGGCTATATAAAGGCTATAGTTCTAAAACATTAACATAAATGCATAAAAGACTTAACAAAATGCCTTGAGTAACAAGCATTTATATAATCTAGTACCACAAGTGGTTGAAGGTTTTAATGCTCTATTTAACAACTTTGAGATTCCTTTTCCATGGCGTCAAATTATTCTTGTGTATGTGGTGCACAAAATGAAATTGATGTTTCTGCAACGTCCAGGGACGGAGTTAGAAATTTATCTTAGTGGAATCAAAATTGGAAATTAGAAAATTTGAGGTCGGGCATTTGCCCTCATATCGATGAGTCGATGACAAAACTACGCACTTGAACGTAACACACTAAAAAATTAATCTTTACCGACTGATTACAACATACTACCTCCGTTCCCCAAAATTTGCTACACTTTGATCCGACACGGATTTTAAGAAATGTAATGGAAAGTGAGTTGAAAAAGTTGGTAGGATGTGGGTCCTACTTTTAAAGTATTAGTTTTATAATAAAATGTGAATAGGAATG